>NW_009647236.1:53438-120916 GCF_000708025.1 Charadrius vociferus | reverse complement strand
GTGCACAGGGACAGTTAAATGAGAGCACAGAGATGGGGAAACTACAAGGTAACCAAGAAATAGCTGTATTGTAGATTACTGAATCATATTATTCCTGAAGGTTCTGTTGGTTCTTGGCAGCTAGTAAATGATAAAGAGTGTTTATGCTGCCGATATAAATCAAAGCAGAAAAGGGCCCCAGGACTCCACCAGAATATGCTGTGTGTTCCTATGGGAATCTGTCCCAGCATTGCTTTCATTTGAATCCTCCTTTGTTTATTTTGCAAAACAGAAAAATTATTCTGAAGGACTTTTGGCTCCTCGAACTCCTGCTTCAGATATTCCAGCATCCAAAGAAAATCAGACACCCTCTGGCTCCAGACTAGTAACTCCCCACTGTTTTCCCTAACCACTAAGAGGTCTAGCACGTACAATTTTGAACTGAGTATCTAAACACAAAGAAATTTAAAATACTGTGACAGACTACAAGTTGTGTTTTTTTAATCACAATTATAATTTTTGTATCCCATTACTCATTAGAGGTGTGGAAACTTCCATTTAAGCTTGAAGAAAATAGTTAAAAATTATTAAATATAATGGGTATCCACATAGCATGTAAGACATTTGAACTCAACCTGCAAGAAAAAGCAAGATTAAGTACTTTTTAGAGTGGTAACTTGTCATTATAGGCCAAAACCCAAGTGAGCTGCTGAATTACCAATAAGAATAAAATTGTGGGTCAGCAAAACAGCTTTCCTACTGACCTCCAAAGTCATATAGGTTAAAATGAGACCAATAGGGAAAAGCTCTGCAGAGGACATCCAATATGGTTGGTGAGAAAAGACCAGGATTAGGGAAAAAGAAAAATGTAGTCTCCTCCTAGATTTCTCAAGCAAATATCTGCGAGCAACTCAAAGAGACATGACTTTGACTTTCTGATGCACCTGTACCTCAGACACATCCCCGCCTGTCTAGGTTAGGTTATGGAGCTTCTTAGTACTTCTTGCCAAGACTGACATTTAAAAAAAGAAGACAGATAACTCAGAGAAAAGAGTGTAAACAGAAAATGGTAAGGAGAAACTTTAGCCAAGCAGTCTCCTTTTCATCATCTTTCAGGGCATGTTTGGGTGAGTCTCTTTCCACCCAAGGGAAAGAAGAGCTTTCAGAGAAGAGGAAGTGTCCTAGCCATTTCAGTCTGGTGGTGGTGGCCAACCATTCTTCTGTGCTATTTTTAGCACTCTAGGACAAAGATATCCTGCAGATGACTGAATTTGGAGATGATAGATTTTCTTTCTTCTGGCCAGAGCCCAGTCAGACCCAAGTTTCCTCATGAGCTTGATCCTTTCTGACACGTCTTTCAATGTAAAATCCTTCAAACTGCTAGTCAGGCACAGGCACAAATCCATCGACTGTCTCCACGCAGACCGCTCCATGTAGGCAATTCACGTCATCGCTAGAGAAGAATTCCTTTCTCTTCCAAGTTAAAAACTCATTTGTGTTAGCTGCGCTTCTTCATGTACAGCTAATATTTTAAATTAATCTTCACCAAAGCTCGCTTTCTCAGTTCTGGGGGACAGCATCGCCATTCTGCTGGTCACTCAGGGTCTATGTGGGCAAAGGCGGTGACACATGAATCCCATCCAGGCTATATACAGAGTTTGCACATTGTGACAGGGATTTGAGCTTCCATATACACAGCTAAACTCTGATCCAGTTTCTGACAGTTTGCATGTTGTGTTCGTAGCCTGCCACTGTGATCATGTCACCTTTTGTTTGCAACTTTCCTCTGCTTCTGCACCTCCTGCATTAAATGCAGGGAGCTAGTCTTTCCTTTCTAGCTGTCTGCAGTCAATTCTTATACTGCCTATCATCTCTCTATTGAGGGGTCTAGAGAACAGCTTTGTGAGGAGCGCTTGAGGAAACTGGGCTTGTTTAGTCTGGAGAAAAGGAGGCTGAGGGGAGACCTTATCACTCTCCACAACTAACTGAAAGGAGGTTGTAGCAAGGTGGGGGTCAATCTCTTCCAGGTAACAAGCAATAGGACAAGAGGAAATGGCCTCAGGTTACACCAGGGGAGGTTTAGATTGGGTATTAGGAAAAATTTCTTCACGGAAAGGGTTATCAAACATTGGAACAGGCTGCCCAGGGAAGTGGTGGAATCTCCATCCCTGGAGGTATTTAAAAGTTGGGTAGACGTAGTGCTGAGGTACATGGTTTAGTGGTGGTTTTGGCAGTGTTAGGTTGATGGTTGGACTTGATGATCTTAAAGGTCCGTTCCAACCTCGACAATTCTGTGATTCTACGATCTCTCATTCACTTGGAAGATATAGGATCTCTGGCCAGCCTTTGGTGCCATACCATAGTGCCCGCATGTTACATTTTCAGATCTAATGACCATTTTCTCCTTTTCTTCCCCTCATTCCTGGAGGAGTTCCCTGTAATCATAGTCAAAAGCTGCTCTGCCAGCCTCTTTCAGGGTTGGCTGGCTGGAAAAATTGTGACGGAAGTGTTTTCGTGGTTGCTGGCGTGTGCTGGTTTGCTGCAACTGGAAGGTTTTGCAAGTCCCACGTGGGTCCAGCCTGCCAGGAGAGCATCCCCAACAGGGGCTCCGCACTCCCTCTCACGCAACGTTGCAACGATTCTGGTTTTTGTTCTGGCTGGACTGCCACCAAGTGCTGAGATGCGAGTTCCTCTGCAAATAAAATGCCTCTCTTGGCTCTGTTCTCTTTCCAATTGTTCTTCTTCCAGTGGTGCCTACGGTGACAATGGTTAGGTTGCAGCCCATCACACTTACCAGCATTGTCTCTCTGTGTTTGTGTGCTTGCTCATCTGTCTGTAGCTGCCCATTGTCTTTTGTCTTATGATCACTTTGAGGGGCGGAACTATGTTTTCCTGAGACCAATGGGACTTTGAATTAAAAACAGGCATTTTATGCCCTACAGTAACATAAGCAAGAAACAATAAGATGTTTTCCTTCAGCAGGGGGATGAATGCTAAGTTCTTATTCAGGCAAATTCCCATTAGCTATAGTGCAGCTGAATGCTGCTTGAGTAGAAAGATGGAAAGAAGCTAAGGATTCAGTTCAAGAGAAAATAAACAAAATATACCTTGTCCTCAGCCTTCTACATATTGAAAAGTGTGCTGTCTGCACACTGGCATAAGAAAGCCCATTCTTAGCAGACTCTGAGCAGCAGCCAGATGCAAAGATGGTCTGCTTATGGGGAGTAAGTGGAAAAGAATCTGCATCTTTTCGGTCCTGGTTTGCACAAGATATATACCAGGTCTGCATGTCCTGGTGCATCTCCTGCACAGCCACATGGTGGACCAGTTTGTCAGTCTTCTGTGTTCTCAGAAATATGAAATGGGAGCTATGGATTATGTCAATCTTAAAAAATAAAACAAGCAGTAAAAGAGAATGGCATGTGTGCTATTGCCCGAAATGCCTATGGGACATACTCACTGGCATGCGCTGTCCCTTAGACTATGGCTTTATCCATGAGGGCCCAGTTGGCTTGGGGAAACTGTGTCAAAGAGTGTGCTAGAAGTGAATAGTACAGATGATTGTTGACTAGTTCTTGAGCATATTTTACAACTCTATTTAGTTTATTAGTAGAGATGTAGCCATATATACCAGAAGCACATTAATACAAAAGTGAGGATGCAAAAGAAAACTGCAAGTTCACAGGCAAGGCATATGCATAAAAACACCTGTAGATAACAGCCTGAATAAATGGATTAATTAAATAGCTAGTTTTGAAATTCATAGTGTCCCCATGCTCTGTCTAAGATAGGAATGCAGCTCTCCTAGGTGCTTCATAAATCAGTAGTGCTGGATGTTCCATGTACTTCACAGCTAATAGTCTGATTGCATAAAATACTTCAAAAGTGGGGAAAGAAGCAAAGAGATGAATGAGCAATTTTTAAGTAAACCAAATCCTCAGGTTTGAGTATAGATGAATTCATGCTTATGTATTTTGAGAAACTGTGCACGAATGAATGGATACATCATTGGATACGTATGCACATCCTTTTTCAAGATTAAAAGGACTGTCGTAGTATGGGTCTAAGGAAGCCATTCCATAATTTTGGAGCCCAGGAGCTATTCATTAAGAGAAGCAATGAATCAGAACTTTCAGTGACTTAAGAATGCAGATGATCTCCCTTACTGCTTACTCTGAAAGTTCTGCTGTTATTCCATGTATCCCTGAAACAGATGATGAGGTACGACTTCAGTGATTGGCAGGGTTAACACAGGTCAGTAAATTAATCCTTAATGTTGGTCAGCAGCATAGTTACAAAGCAAAGGATTTTCTTTCGGTGTTTGCAAGTAGAAAGAAACGTAAAAAGCTAGATTTAATACAAGTTTACCAGAAGGTGGAGCTGGATAGTAAATCTAAACAATAACTTGCAATTAATACATTCCAAGGATTATTCCAGTACAGAAGAATGAACGTCGTTGATGTACAGTAGTTTCTCTGTGCTGCAATTCAGATGCTACAACTGTGAGAAGTTGGCATCTGTTACCAGAACAGAACCCTAATGATCAGAGTAGCCACAAAAATGTTCTTGAATAATATAGTGGTAATATAAAGAAGACTGCAAAAGTATGGTTTGAAAATAAAGAAAATGAACTACTAATTTAAAGTCCAATCCTCCAAAGTGTCTAAGTATATGCATGTCTTCAGGTTTGTTACACAGTTACTCTGTCACGTGAGTGTGCATGTGCCTGTTACCCTGAGTTAAAGTCTTCTTCAGGAAGCTTTAATCTGCATTGTATGCAAGAGATATTAAAAGAAAAAAAAAACAACCCACAAACAAACCAGCAACTGAAGTAACCAAAATCAGACCCAGAAGCTTTTCATTTATTAGAAGTGTACCTTTACTTTAGCATCACTCGTCTACAAGCCATTTTTTTTTCTACACTACAACAGAAATATATAGAAACATTCATTTTTTTTCCCATCTACTAAAACCTCTGCATATACTGATATCAGTTGGGAAAGATCATAGAAATGGAAATAGCGCTCGCAGTGTCCGACATTTGCTGTCCACTGCTGGGAGGGCACAGCTTCCTACTGATAGAATTGGCTGAGTATAATCTTTGCATATTCTGTATTGGTGTTGGGATCAATATTGGTTCTTTAGTGCTGTTAATGATAATTATCTAATGTTATTCTATTCGATCTGTTTATACTTCAGCTCCTGGGTTTCCTTGTTTTTTCCTGATTCCCCTTCCCAGGTGGGGAGGGGTCATTGGGTGATAGAATGATTGTTTAAATGACAACAGATTGTTATGGGTCTCTCAAACCATAACACTGGGGAGCCTCAAACCTGTCAGTGATATTCATAGCCCATGGTCAACCCACCAAGCATGCAGCTGCTCTCCAGCTGATCCCATGGCTTCTGCATGGTACCGTGGCACAGCGCAGACCTCAGCTTTCATGTGGATCACATGGCTTCTCAGAGCAATTGTAAAGGTCAGGACCAAATGTAGTGAGCTGTTGGGTTGTTGGTGAAGTACTGTTTGAGAAGGTTTAAGGGACAGGTGCATGCTCTGGCTTCCTCCTTTTGGAAAGATTTCCTTAACCATGCATTATTGCCCAGTGGTGCTGGGCATCAGAGCATCATGATATGCCCCTTCCTTGGTGATATTTGCAGTGATGAATATTAATATGCGAAAGGAATCCCCAAAGATAACAGATAAAGACCGGCATCAACCATAGATGAAGCTCAAAGTGAGGAAGACTGCAGGTGTCCTCACAATGGTCCTATGCTCTCTTTTCCTTTTCAACCCATCTGCAGATCACGATGGAAACCGGTTTTGGTCAGGAGATATCTAACAAATAATGAAGAAATGGCACAAGGCTCAGGGCCCACATTCGCTCTGTGAAAACCTGGCAGAAGCTGTTTGAAGAGCTTGTTCAGCAAAATGATTTTCCACAGGCAGAAAGAATACGGTAAACCTTTTCAGTGGAAAGAATAACAAATACAGAGCTCCATTGTGTTCCATCACAACTGACACAAGCCTCGTATGATTAATGATTAATGCCAGCCCAGTAAAGCCCTCCCAAATATGCCTCCCAATGAAGGAGGAAGGCAGAGGGTTTAGATCTTCAGCTGAGGCACCTGAATTAATTTAAATATGATTGTATCTCACATGCTTGGTCTTAATTGTCTCCTCCTGAAAATTCAATACCTGCATTCATGCTCCTGGGCTCCAGGGATTCCAGAGCACCGCACTGTCCCCACTGAAAGGAAATGAAAAATCGGCTGATGCTAACCAGACCCCTTCAGCAACTTTACCCATTTAAGTGCTGTATCCTGCAGAGTGATTAATGATTTTTTTCCTTTTACATCTAACAGCAAAGAAAGAAGGAAAGAAAGAACGTGTACTGTCGTTCAGCTTCTAGCCAATAGACTACAAAGGCATAGTTTGCCAGGATACGCACTTTCCTCCTCTGTGTGATTTATTTTTTGTGTGTATCTGACATTGACTCTTCCTCATATATGGTTGGAGCTTGCAGCATCTTATCAGCAAAAGGCTTGGCTCGCTCATGTATATGGCCAGCATTCTGCTTTCTTTGGGCCTTTTCAAAACCGCAACCTGAACCTGTTCACCAGCCCTTTATTAACATGTGTTTTATGGTACAGGTGTAATAATTAATCCAAATGGTTAGCAGATGTGGCTGTCTATCTCTGGGCATGTCAGTTCCTACACACCACCCCTTAATCAAGCAGTGCCCAAGCAATGCCAAAGTAAATGAAAGAAAATAAATTCCACCAAGATATTTATGAGGGCCACCTGGACAGAGAAATACCTTGGCCTTTGCCTGTCCCCTGCTCCAGGTGGCTACAAAAGACTGAAGTCCCTCACTAAATACAGGTCAAATCAATCTTGCAGGGAGCTGAAAATGAAAAGCTGTACTTGGCTCCCTCATTTAACAATAATGAAATTTTGTACATGTGCTCTGAGGAAGCCTGCCCACTTCACCTTATTTATTTGAAATTTCCCTTCTTTTTACCAGTGCCAGCACCTGCTGGAATTCACATAATTCAGGTTGCTGGTTCCTGCCTCTGTTTCTGGCAAGCCAAAGCTGAGGATCTTCTTTGTGTTATCAGCTGGACTCCGGGTGTTGCTTTGCAAATCGCGAAGGGAGATGCCAGATTTTTATGCTCCTGCCATTTCCACATCTCTTTTTTCAATTATTTGTAATCTTCACGTGGGTAATTCCTGGCAGATTTTCAGCACTTTCAGCTTCTGCTGGGATGAAAGGCTTTGCCTGTGAAGGGGTAGTTGTTCCAGCCTGCCTCAGGGGGAGCCCATCCACAGTGGAAGCCGCAGCCTCAGCCTCCCTACAGCATCACAGCAAAAGGTACCTCCTGCTACCTAGGAAGCTTCCATGCATCTGCTGCATCACATCCAGCTGCTCCTCCCAGGGGAACAACCACCCTGAGGACACCGTCGACAGAAACCCAGGTCTTTCCTGGGGTAGGCAGGAGTTCTGCTAAGAAAGGGTTGGAAAATGAAGCTTCTGAAGAACTGGCATCAGATACTCCTTACATCCACAGCCATCGAATTATCAGTGAAGGAGAAGTATTCAACACTGGAAGAAAGCTGTGCACAACAGAAGAAATCAGCTGACATCCTTATAGCTGTAAATCTACTTTATCCACGTAACAAAAAATGCGAGTATCAGTGCAGGTAGTTCTGTCATAGGCACTGCTTAGTGTGTAATAACTACGATGCCAAGCTACATAGGTAAAACAATGTGCCAAAACTGATCTACAAATCAATTGAAGCTGATAATGGGTGCGTACGTTGCTATTGCAAAATGTAAGCTCATTTCCTAATCAAAGATAGGAAAAAGCTTCCCTTAGGTTGTTGTTTATCTATTTAGCAAATTTTGCCTAATAAGCCTGTGTATTGACTGCTGTCATAGAAGAAAAAGTAAAATAGATGGATCATTGGAGTGAAGCTTAATGCACTGATTATCTTGATATAGTTAACATATTTATTGAAAACTGTCATGCAAACACAAGGGGAATCAAAAGCCTTTTCAATTTGAACTATTACTGCTTAAATTTCCCCACTATTCAGTCATGCTAGAGAGAAATCACTGAACAAAACCCAGTACACGATTTCATGATTGAATCCATGAGACCTATTAGCTATCAGCTTTCCATTCACCAGTCTGAAACTCCATGCCAAGAAGTGTCACAGTCTGCTTAGAACAGCAGTGGGGCCAGCCTCAACCAAATGGCAGCAACAGCTAAAAACTCCTGAACTGTGCTGATTTTGTAACGTATCTCCCCACATTTTCATTCCCCCTGCGCAAGGTCTGAATGTTGGAACGAATTGTCATCGATAACACGGAGGTGCCTAATAGCCCTACAAATCCAGGGTCTCCCCTTTTCATCTCAAAGAGGTTTTGGAATATGAATGTTCACAGAAGTGTGTTAAATGGATTATGCTTCCATTATTTTAACTTATTTGTTTGCAATGCGAGAACAGCATGAAATAAACACCTGGGAAGTTTCAACTGGCAAAGTTCAGATGTTCTTCGGTTATGAAGGCACAAAAATAGCATCTTTTTAGAAAAAGCACACAAAAAACAATTCAGAAATGCCATATGTCGTGTAACTTGAAAACTGAAGTTTTTCTTGTGACTTCCAAAAATATCCACTTCTGCCCTGAGACTAATGTCTGTTACAGTTTAGCCAAAACAGGGTCAAAGCAAGTAGTTTAAGATTAAAGTCCCACATCAAATTAACTATGATATTTGATATCTGGTAAATACTCTCCAAGGCAAATTGAATAAGAGACCTTATTGTACACAACAGATTAGAGTAAATAAAAAGTGTGAGACAAACAAAACATCCACTCTCTGTAATGAAGTATTCCCTCCACAGCCCCGTCTCAAGGGAAGAAAAAGAAAAGGAAGACCAGCAGTCAGAAGAAATACTTTAGATGTGATGGAAGCATGTGTCTGGCAGCTTCAGACGTGCACATGAAAAGTAGACTGTTGGAACCAAAGGGTTTCTCCATATGTTGAACTCTGAGTCTCCCATTTCTTCCAGAAATGATTAGCTAAGGATATTTTCCACTTTTCAGTCAAAGAGAAGAGAAGAGAAAATACTACAGGGAGATGTTAGATGTGCCACTGGGAAATGTACATCTTCTTATCTCTCTCTACATGTATCTCTTCCAATCTTTCCACCTGCTCCAGACCCTGGGCTTCTAAGCCAAGTTTCTGGGGGATTATAGCTTCCTGAGTCTTCCTGTTGATCATTTATAATTACTGGCACAAGATTGACTTTTTTCTCCAGTTCTGTGGAACATCCTCAGGAATCTAAGATTTATTTAAAAGCTGTGTCAGTGGCGCAGAAAACTCCTTAGCCAGTTCTTTTTTTTTAATCTCTTGGCTGGAATGGATATTTGTTCTTTTGTACCCTAAGGACAAAGCTAATATGTTGGAGGTAAGAGACATGGCAGAAAACCAGTCCCTGGAGCTCAAACAGGGTCTATCTGTCCTCTGTCGATGGCAGAATACACACAAGTTGCTCCACTTAAACGAAATGAAGGTCTTCATTCCCTTCACGAAGCTGTCGGTATGGTCTTACTTGTCCTTGCACATCTGAGAAAAGGAGGATGGCTAAAGATGCAGTGGGACACTGTGTGGGTTGCTATCTGCCTGTATTTGTATTCATTCAATTATCTATAGGCCCACATATTAGCTCCCCATTCATTCAGATGTGTGAAATGCACTTTATAGATGCAAACAGAGGAATGGATATCTATCTGGTCACTGTACTCACCAAACATGCTGGCACTTAAACACCAATACAGATGTTCCAGATTGTTGAAGCTTTGTGCTCCGCATGGAAAATGGAAAATATGCAAAAAGCCATCCTTGGCCAAATGACCACAGTAAAGAGCCTTAAAGATGAAAGGGAGAATTTTGGACTTTGAGAACAGGGCTGTAAACTCTGGCAGTCTTTAAAATGTAGAATATGTACATATCTGTGTAAAAGCTTTCCAAAAACACTGCTTATAAAGGGAAAGTAGGGTGACCGAAATAATCAGATGCCTGTCTAAAATTGGTAGGCAAAATAGCGGAGGCTGAGACCGAGTTTCTGTAGTCAAAAATTAGTTCAAAGTGGATTTATATAAAATCATAGAATCATAGAATGGTTAAAGTTGGAAGTGACCTTGAAAATTATCTAGTTCCAACCCTGCTGCCATCAGCAGTAACACCTTCCACTAGACCAGGTTGCTCAAAGCCCCATCCAGCCTGGCCTTGAGCACTTCCAGGGATGGGGCATCCACAGCTTCCCTGGGCAACCTGTTCCAGTGCCTCACCACCCGCAGAGTAAAGAATTTTTTCCTAATATCTAATCTAAATCTACCCTCTTCCAGTTTAAAACCTTTACCCCTTGTCCTATCACTACACTCGCTGATGAAGAGTGCCTCCCCAGCTCTCCTGTAGGCCCCCTTTAGGTACTGGAAGGCCACTATAAGGCCTCCCCAAAGTCTTCTCTTCTCCAAGCTCAACAACCCCAGCTCTTGCAGCCTGTCCTCATAGGAGAGGTGCTCCATCCCTCTGATCATCTTTGTGGCCCTCCTCTGCACCTGCTGCAACAGGTTCATGTCCTTCTTTAGTTGGGGGCCCCAGAGCTGGATGCAGTACTCCAGGTGGGGTCTCATGAGAGTGAAGCAGAAGGGCAGAATCACCTTCCTCAACCTGCTGGCCACACTTTTGTTGCAGCCCAGGATGCAGTTGGCCTTCTGGGCTGCGAGCACACATTGCTGGCTCATGTTGAGCTTCTCATCAACCAACACCCCCAACAATAGGTCTTGTTCAAGTAGCCTCAGATATAGGGGAGATCAAGTTCTAAATATAGTGCATAAAGATTAGTATGTCAATAAAATAGCCTTCAGTAAGGAATTTCATTTGGTGTCACTATGTGTTTTCATTCAGAAACTGGCATAGTGAGAAATTAATGCAGTATATGCTGAACGTTTTAAAAATGAATTCATGAATTGGAAAGTGATACAAAAATCTTGAATCTTTGATGAATAGGTGTGTTTTATGTGGAACCTTATATGGGACAGTTTTCAGAATTAAACTATTTAGTATTATCATGAACCACCAGGAAAAATATGCAGTTATCACTGACAAAGACTGGATATGATACAAAGATTATGGAGTGAAGAAAAAAAAAATTGGGGGGGGGGGGTGGGGAGAAGAAGATAAAACAGTGATGCAGACCAGATTGCCTGGTGAAACAGATGCTAGCAACACATTAGGAAGTAAAGGCTTTCGTTCAGAGAAAAGAAACCAGGCCATACTGACAGAATACACTGTATGTATACTCCGGAGGGTGCGGGGGACCATAGTGAGTATGCAGTCAGATAGGAGTTCCCTGAGGACCTCTGGTAAGTGTTAGGGAGGTGAATAAGAAAATTAATCCAGGTATGGTATTTAGTGATGATGTGGCCATAACATCTATATTCAGTAGTGTCCACAATCCAAGCTGGATAGCAAATAGAAGGAAAAGCCTCATAGGAGAATCAAGAGGATAATTAAAAAGCTGGAAAACTTACACTGGAGTAAAAGACTCCAAAAGAGGTCAGTCTCTTAAAAAATGTTCTAAAGATGACTGATGCACTGAGAACATTTTTGTTTTGTTTTGTTTTGTTTTGTTTTGTTTTGTTTTGTTTTGTTTTGTTTTGTTTTGTAATCCACTGGAAAGAGGCATCGCAGGATCCAATGGCTGGAAATAAAAATATGGTAACTTCTGACCAAAAATAAGGCACACATGTTTTTACCAGAGGACAGCTAATCATCAAAAGAACAGATCTGGTGGCTATGCAAGGTTCTCTATCACTGGCAATTTGAAAATTAAGATTGACTGTTTCTCTTAAAGATGTGTCTTCCAAAAGGAAGTAATTCAGGGAAGAAATGGTCTGACCTGTGCTATCCTGGAGGTCAGGATCGACGAGCAGGCTGCTCCCCTCTGGCTTTATAAGCCATGAATCAGTTCCTTAATTCTTTCATGGGGAGGTCTATGCTTTTGGGGTTTGTTTTCCTTTTGAATTGAAATTAGACATTATTGCATTTGTAGCATTAATTCTCCCAGACAACCAATAAATCAGACACATATTTTGCCTGGGATGTTTAGTTCACTTTAGCCACAAAAAGACTAAGGAGGAACTTGGACTGGAACATGTGTATTACAAAGGGAGGAAGAGATAGCTTTATGGGCTGTGATGAGATGACCTCATCCAACATTGGCTTTCTTAGATGTCAAAACCCTAATTGTTTGGGATTGTTTTTCTCTATTTGTTGTTTTCTTGTTTTCTTTTAATTGAGGCTAAACTTAAAAACAGAGAGAAAAGTCAGGATTGAGCCAAAGCAGGACAAGCAGTCTTTTTTTTTCCCCCCAGAATTATCCCAAGATTTTAACTTGAAGTGGGTTTTAATCTAAAGACTCCAACCTCCCTGTAGCCACATGTTGAATCAATTGAAAAGCAACCAACAGGTAAATATCTCTAGCACGGCACTGCTAATAATGTAGCAGACCTTTAGCAGAAGGGGAAACCCTTTTGACCCCTCTTGTGAAAGCTTTTCTGTGGCCTCAGGTTTGGTTGATTTTTTTTGTTAAACTGTCATTACAAATGCAAGAAGCAGACACCTGCAAGAAGCTGATAACTTTACATACATCAACAAGGGGGAAAAGCAGAGGCAAATAGGTTTTATTTGGCTTTAACAGAACACCAGGGAGAAATACAGGGAAAGATTGACTGACAAGGGCTTCAGTAGAAACCTGTCAGCTCGTAATGTGAGAAAGTGCTTGTAAATGTACAAAAAGCCCATGGCCCTTTCCGAAACTAGGACACTTTGCCTGAAATATTCTACTTTCCCCCCATTGTTTCCTATCCTCCTGTGTTGAGGTCTAACCACAGAACAAGGCACCACTGACCTGCACTGCCGTTCTGCATATCCATCTGGAACATGTCAAACGTTGGCAGCCTGCCCCTATGCAAAATCCTGAAAGGGGAAGGAGGCAACCAGTTCATATTTTTAAAACAAATAAATTCTCCTGTGTGCTATGATCCTATCAGATTTTGCATCCTAAAAAGAGAGACGCTAGGGTCACCACGAAAATAGGGAACTTCCAAGAAACTTGGAGGTATTAGAAGAAGAATGTCAGAAGAAATCAGAATCTGAGAGGCTAACATGCTCCTCTTGAAGAATCAATGCAGTGGGGTTACTGGAGATGTCCTCTCTCGATTCAGATATAAAACATATCTCCTGCCTACTTCTGGGGAAATAATATTCATGAATGATGTCAGGCTTTTTCACAGCAGACAATTAAAGAAATCAAAGAAATTATAAAGAATTTTATTGACATTACTTGAAAATGTCTAGCCTAAAAAACCTGGGACTATTGAAGATTTTGCAGAGCTATTTGCTAAAATTAAATATTAACCTAAATTCTCCATCAAATTTTACCTCTGATAATTCTATCTCATTTTCTAGTTTTATTTCAATAGCACTGGGGATTTTTCATTCTCTGCTCTACATTGTTTTAAAGGGGTATGGTGTTTTATAAAATAATTCATAGAACCTCCAGAAATAGAGAAACGTGACCTTCCAGAGATGCAGTTAGTAAATGTTTTGTCTAATGTGTATCATCATTTTACTTGTGCATAGAATATAATTCAGGTTGTGGCTGTTGTATGTGCATTGTAGTGCGTATCTTCTATAATTCTTCTGCTTTCCTTGAAGTTACTTGTTTTACACATGCTTGAAAGTTGTCATATTTCAGTGTTTTTAAATGCTAACATTTTGTTTACGTTTTAATACTGTCTTCACAGCAAAAGTAAAACATAGAGTAGTTTGGACAAAAAATATTGACCAATTTTAATATAACCAAATATTAAAATCTATTGGACTGCTTTCTGGAAAAGTACTGGTGTGCTTATAAATTAGTTCCACAGTTTAGAGATGCTTTGGGATATTGTTGTTGCTCTTAGCAGATTAAGATAAGTACTTGCTGCACTTTTCTGAATCTAAATGGACAGTAGACTTGGGATGAGTTTCTTCTCTATTGCAATCATCATAAGACACATTCTCAGATTCTGTAAATTAATATAGGATCAGCTTTATGACAACTTAAAATATTAAGGGACTTTTTCCCTATTTATGCAAGAAGATGGTATCAGGCATCTGGCTTCACAGTTTGATTCTTGGAATCTAAAATCAAAATAAAACCCATAACGATTACCAATGTAAAATATATGGAACAACTTACTTCAGGTCCAAATTCATATGGGAAATGACAGTTTCATTGCTTGAACACCAGGTAAGCTCAGGACTTAGAAACAGTTTCTCAGAGTAATTTGTTACCTTTTGTGCCTTACTTCATCTTGGTAGTAGAAAAAAAATGTTTCACATACTTCTAGATTTTTTTTTAGTTGCTTGAGTTGCATCAATTGTTTCCCATTGCTGCTGCAATTCCCTTCTCTCACAGGCTTTACTATAACCTGAAAAGTCAGACATATCTAAGAAAGCAGAGATTCCTAAGACGCAATACACATACAGAGATTTAACATAGAAATAATGAGAAGTGGGATTCGGTCCTAGCAGATTACTGGTAAAGCTGCGTAAGTATATTCACTTAGCACAATTTAAAAATAATGTCGATAATGCCTGTAAGTGTGACATTCTGTCTTTTGACCCCAGCTCTTGGCTTCCTTCAGTCCTGCACAGTACAGAATATAATTAGGGAGACATACATGTGTCTGTTGTTAGATTGGATTGGAGAATGGGAAAAGCATGATAACATCAGAAGAAATAAGGACTTTTTGAGTTGACCACAGTTCACAGATGCTCTATATCTAGGGGAACTTTTCAGGAAAAATACAGGTTTCTTAGCATATTTTATACAGGTACACAAAAAAGAAATCTGTCTATTGTTAAAGAGGCTGAGGTAAGGCTCTCAGGTTTTATTCTACAGCCTGGTTTCAGGGAAGTTAGAAAACTCTTGAGTCTGTGAGAAAACACTTTGAATTTCACAGGACTGTGGTGGGCTTTATGCCTTAAATCTTTTTTCTTTTTTATCTTTTTAAAAACAAAAATGTATTGGGAAGTATCATTACCCTATGACAGTGAAGTTATGACAGTTTGAAAAAAAAGATAAATTAACAACAGAGGAACTGATGTAATGCACCAGGGTGCTATGACTATTGTTCTGTTTCTATGAAGGAGAAAGAGAAAAAGATTTCTGAGCCCCAGAAGTTCAAACATGTACCGCTTTTTCAATGTTCCCCTAAGGTTTCACCTACAGTAAAATACATGGGTTCATTATGTTGAGTTGTATTTGTTATCCAAATGACACCGTTCTCCCCTGCAACCATTGACTGATGTTTGAAAATAACTAAATAGTAACCTGGCATATTTTTGTATTCCCATAAAAGCTGCTGTGTTATTTTCCTTCACTCAGCGCACCACAAAATCATGTAAGTGGTAGATAAGGTGAATTGAGAATTGTTACACTAAAACCAGCAGAGGTACATGATGGAACTAGTAGCAGGCAGTTTTAACACAGATAAAAGAAAGTACTTTTTTTACATCATGTATGCAAACTTCTGGCAGCTGTTGCCCCAGGAGGTGGTAGAGACAGACAGAATTCAGGATTTTGACAAATTTGTGGATAGCAGGTCCATAAAATGGAATAAAAGGACTAGTAAGGGATATACTCTCTAGCATCCGTTATTCATTGTGGATCCTGAGGACCAGAAGTGTGGCTAGGTTTATGTGTTACCCCAAAACTGCAGATTCTGTTGCCACTGCTGGAGACAGCTACAGGGCTAGATGGACCTCAGCTCTGGCCCCAAAGGCAAGAATTTTCTCCATCCAGTCTACAGTCCCAGGAGTTGTTTCATCCAAGCTTTAATGTAGAAAATGGAAATTTCTCCCTGGTGTTTCTTTGGTGTTACTGTGAACAGCAGTTTATGTTCCCAGCAAAAGGTGAAGGGAGCCTGTGAGCTGTCTGCTGGCAGCTGGATGGGGAAGCCGTAGAGGAGGCACACCCAGGGCTCCCTAGGGCTTCCACTGGCTGTGGAAGTTCAGCTTCAGATGCTATTTTTTCAGAATACTCCAACATTTCCATTCACTTTATTTGTTCAAATCACAGCTTGCCACTTTCACCCACTCTGCATTTGAGTGAAGAAGCCCTTTGGTTCTTCATATAACCCTGCTGGGCTTCAGCAACAGGAGCACAGAGAGAGAAAGCAGAGAGCATCTTCCATTTCTGCTCCGACAGATGTTACCTGAGCGGCCTCTGGCAGCAGGGAGAAGCAGTTGCACCAGAAATCATCCACAACCTCTGCAGAGCCAAGTTCAGGTGACTACCCAGCCCATTTGTTTCCAAGGAATAGCCAGCACGTTTCTGGCTAGAGTAGAGGTCGCAAGGAGCTCAGACAGGGAGTGCTGGACAATACAGAATAATAATATTATGAGATAATAATAAACAGCATTGCTTTCTGCCTGGATAGTGAGGGTACCCCCAAGCAGTGCAGCCAGTGCAACCAAAAAGACCTAAGACTACGGCAGGTTGTGCCAGGGAGGAGCAGCAAAGGCTCCTCGGCCACTTGCAAAGGTCTCTGAGGCTTTTTGCTGCTCTGTGGCAGCTTTGGCGCACATCCGTGTCTATGTAAGGGAGGGATCCATTGGTTTTGTTTTCAGATTTTCATTCTTAAAGTGATAAAATTTTGTATTTGTAAAAATATTTCCTATTCTATTCCTACTCTGTTGCAAATTTTCTATTTGCTGACTGCCATGTCAAAGCTGTGAGGCAGGTCAGAGGAGAAGCTTCATAAATAGCCCCCATAGTCCAATTTTATGTTTGTGAAGACATTTGTTCTTTTTCACTGTTGTCATTCTCATAATTGAAAGGCAAGGCTGAAAGTCTAACAGACCGGATAATATTACAATGTTCAGATTAATTTCATTTTTATCATTTTTATGGCTTTGCACCTTATTGTTTGGCAGTTAGTGGGAATAGATCAACTTTCTCCCAATTGTGAAGCTGATTATCTCCTTCCCTCTTTAAGATAAGCAAAACCAATTGCATTTTCTTGGATAACCCAGCCATGTGGTCTAGTCTTCCTATAAGGCTCTCCTTATTTAAGTGTTTGTGCCTGTTTGTTGTACATGCTTTTGCACAAGTGCCCAAATGCTAGTTCTTGATCGCAAACATAATGTACTAAGTAAAATCCATGATTTTAGGTCTGGGATCTTTTGCATCAGTGGCAGAGTTGAGGAGGGAAAGAAGCATCTGAAGAGCAATGAACAGGAGATGCTCCTCCCTCGTGTAGTCTTCTGCACCCACCTAGAGGAAGGGATGCCAGGGCACTGTTTAAAGTGTGATTTTGTCCTGCAGAGCATCTGTGTAATGAGAGCTCATGCAGATCTTTTTCCTTTGCATATCAGAGCTGTACCTGCTCGGTACAGATGCACCGTCTACGGCAAGGTTTTATCCTTGCTTCCAGGCAGCTCCAGCACAGCCAAGAGAGCGGTGCTTGGAGCTGGGTCCTCCAGAGGCAGCAGCCAAGTGACCTGCTGAGGTCCCGCTGGTGGCACCTCATCTGACCCCAGCCGCTCAAGGGACTGCAGGTGCGTCCCTCGGAGCATAATTGCTCTGCTCTCCCAGGCACCCTGGTGCATGACAGCCGATGAGCATGGGTGAGTAACGCAGAGACCGCAGCCTTGCAGGATGCTCTGGAGGGATGGTGGCTTTTCCCTGGTGCTGAGTGATGGGATCCATCAGCATCTGCAGCACTGTAGTGCCTGGACCCAAGGTGGAGGTGTGCAGGGGTGTGGGATGGAGAAAGGGGTCTTAGTTGTCCCTGTTGCAGAGTTTGTGCCCAGGATTTGGTCTCCTTTGCTCTGGAAGAGGTTTGCTGACCGCGTGACACATGGCTTCGCGTGCAGCACACCTTCTGGTGGGGCAAAGACCCGGGGACAAGGGGAAGCTTTTGGGGCCATACAGTATGCTGCTTGGAGCAGCTTTGGCAGCCTGCACTTTCTCCTTTAACAATATGAATTAGTAGTTGTTATTAGCATAAAATCACCAGTTAAAACACTCTCAGCTCATTTTTTAACAGTGGAGCTAATTGCTCTTAAGTGCCTGAGCTCCAGCAAAACGAAATGGCACCTTTGTGCAGAAACCCCCAGTGTTTCCCTGGTACATCCATAACGACCTTTAAAATAAGCCGTTACAATTCTGACATGGTACCAGCCTGACACCTTGGGCTGGGATTTAATTTTGAGTTATGGCAGCGTTAGGAAAACATATGATGTGGCCGTTTGTTTGCAGAAAGAAGGGGGAAAAAATCATAAAACCCTCTTTTTTTATGAGCTGTCGCTTGATTCGTTCCTGGAGCCCCAAGTAGCAAGCGTCTAAATCAATGCACACAGCTGTTCTTGCTTCTCGGAGCCCAGCAGGTGTACTACCCAATGTGCCTGCCATCTCCCCCCACTCACATAACAAATAATAACGTCTTACACACACCAGCCATCCATCACTGTTATGGCCAGCCCCGGTGAGGCCGCTGTTCTCAGGGTAGTGTGGAGATTAGGAGTTTTTTCTTTTTTTTTTTCCCCGTGCCTTTTTACTGTAGAAATACCCTGCCCGTGGATTATTAGTCACACTTTCTGGAGTCCTTTAATTGAATAACCTTTGGCTCTTGTGGCAAAGAGGAAAAAAAAAACCAAACAAAAAAAACCCCAACCCCAAAACCCAAACCCCACACACCACAGTGTTTATTTGTGTTAAAAAACAATAGGCATATTGTGACTGGCGAAATCAATTAGTCTTCCTCTGCAGTAAGGGCTCACATCTGGTGTGATTTAAGTTAATGTAAGGGAAGGGCCGCAGAGGCCCGAAGACCCTGAGTTCTCATTTCAACAGGTGACAGAGAAGGCATAAAAGGCTAATATATACTACAAGTGTGGAGGCGAGGCTATAAATACTGGAAAGTTTACTTAGGAGGTAAAACAAAGCTAACCAATAATGCAAAAATAAATACCTTCCTGAGACGGGCTGTCACCTGGCATGAGCAGAGGCAGGAGGAGGTAGGGGGTGGGGGGGATGGGGACGGGGACGGCTTGGGAGGCACGTGAAGGAGCTGGGTTTGCTGTTTGGCTTTGGGTGCCTTCCTTCCATGGGGAAGGAAGATACGGGGGAGTTTGTTCAGCTCCTGCTTAATTTCTTTCAGCTGGGGTCTAAAGGCAAGGGTCCCCAGCTCTGCCTGTATGCAAAGCGTTAGCCCCAGGGGCTGCATCCCATGGGAACCAGGGTAATTCCTGCCCCCCTTCTCAATCCAATCACCTGTTGCTTCAGTTGTCCTGTTCGTTCTTCCTCACTTGCGCTACAGTGACACAGCCCTTCTCAAAAATGGCCCACGTGGACTTCACTGGGTAGTAAAGAAGATCCAGTGAGGTAGCTTTTTTTAGCAAACTGATTTTGCAGAGTTTTGGTAGAATCTGTAAGTCATTGAGCTCACGAAGCCTGGTTTCCTGTGGATTTGTACCCTGCATCTCTGCAGCTCTTCTCCTATTCTGCTGCTGCAAGAAGCTGACTCCCTGCCTCTCCTTTGGCAGTATCTCTGGTCCTCCTGGCTCCTCCTAGACCTTCCTCTGTTCCCTCCTTCTGACTTCTATATCCCCATCTCCTTTCTATGCCTTTCTATTACTGAAACTAATGTGGCCCTTTCTCCATTATTGAGCTGCCAATTTAAAAAAAAAATTTAAGGAACTTACCTCAGTGCCGTTCAGATTTCCCTCAAATTCGGTTGCAATTGTCCTGAACTTACCAGCAGGTCTTGGGAAGGGATCGACATGCTCAAGAGGATGAATGCTGCAATTACAAAGCCTTTTAACTTTGTAAAGTAGACTGAAGGGTGTTCTGTAAAAACCATGTGTGGATTTCAGATATACTTTTCTGCAAAGTTCATTTGAGGCCAGAACATTCAGACTGATGGTTTGGCCACTTCTCTCCAATGCATTTCTGTCATGCTTGGACCGTTTGCTGGTGTCACTGTCTCTGCATCCTGAACTTCTGTGGCCAGCCACCCCAGTAATGCTGGCACAGCTGGAAACCGAAACTCTTTGAACTGGGGACAGTCCTGGAGAGGCACCAGGGTGGGTGCGCACAAAGAAGCAGAGGCTGTAAGCCCACCTGAGGAGTATCAGGAGCCTTGTGTTTGCCTGGCAAGGGAAGAAGGCAGAGGGCTTCTGGAGCCATCCCTGATGCTTTCTTTCTTTCTTTCTACCACTGCTGCATCTGCACAATGTACAACAGCACAATAGATCGACTGGATTGGATGTATGAGGGAAGATTTGCTTTCAACAAAAAGATGCTACTATGGTAATTATTGTTCCCAAGCTTTTGATATCCCCTTATTAACAGCCACCTAGGAGGGGGAAATATGTATATTGCATGGTCTCTGAGTATAAACCCTACTGGGAAAACACATCGTCAGTCTGAATCACTGTTGCCTTGCAGTGGGATTCCCAGGGAATGTGTTCACTAGCTCTGGTGACTTGTCCAAGTGGGAAATTTGATGATTTAATTTTAATTTCTTCATACCAGTGATAAAGTTAGCCTGCAACCACAGTCTCCGTTGTCTTCCTTACAAAGACTATAGGCAGGTACTGGGACTTGAAATAATATCACAATGATAATAAAGGTTTTTGTTGTGTTTTTTTTTTTTTTTTAAATCAGTTTCCAACAGCTGGTTGCCAGTTGCCCTCTGACACAGACACATAAAAGGGAAGTAGTGAGTCCTGTACCAGCAGGGATCACTGGAAGAAATGCAGCCCTCATAAATCAAGCCAGCACTGTTACATAGCTTTAGTACAATGAAGTGCACATGTGCAAGGGCGACTGAAGAGGGACCCCACTCACTGGCTGGGAGCAAATAGACCTAGCTCTTAGGGAAGGGCTATTCCTGCCACCATGGCAAGCGGTGGGGAGGACCTGAGGCACGCCTCTTCTGAGATCCTTAATGAGAAGCAAGCCAGACTTTCGATGGGGCAAAAGTCCTTTTTGCAGCACTCTGAGGGGCAGGTTCTCAGGTGGTTTCCAGTGTTTTGCCAGTTGATAAGCCCACAGAAGTGGATTTCCTACTCTCCCCATATATACTTGACACACCTCCATGGCAGGATGGAAAATATCTTTCATTTGCTTCAATATACCACCTTCCTTTCACTCATATCCACCTAAGTCACCTTTAGCAATGCTACTTTCTCCCTATGATCTTTGAAGCCTTGTTTCTTCTTTTAGCCTTCTTTCAGTCGATTCATCAACTTCAAAGCCAGAGTGCCAGCCCTGCACATAATGCTGCATAGCACTGGCCAGAGAACGTCAGCAGTAGCTTCTGCACCAAGCTAAATAACTTAAGGCTCAAATAGACTAGAGGCACCTATACTTTTCTGAACAAAGAAGCCACAAACATTACTCCAGGAGCAGGGAATCATGCAAAGCTGGGCTGGGCAGATCCCATAGGTATGACATTACATACAGTTCAGCTGTCCAGCTTATCCAGCCCTTTCCCACTCATTGCCCGTTCCCTGTGTTTAAAGAGCCCCTGGCAAAGGTGCAGGCGGGAAAAAGACTTCTGCCACAAGAGGAAGTTATGCAGGTTTTTCCCAGGTGATGTCTTTCCTGTGGACAACTGGATTCTCATACATTAACCTCTTGATGAGACAGAAGTCTTTGTCCTGAGTTTCAGGATGCTCATTACTTGTTGGAGGGGTCATTCTGGCCACCTAGAGTAGGCAGCTACTATCGGTTTACCCCATACACAGGAGACAGGACTGTCCAAGGCAGTCCCTGAGAAGGTTGAATTATTGAGTTGCTCCATGGATCACCCCTGAACTTTGTCATATACTTTTGAAAGAAGTCCAGGAGTAACTTAAAAACTTAAGGAGTCTTCTGCATCCTATGCTCAGTCCAAAGATTAAATATCGCATGTTCCTCCTAGCTTAAATTCAAGTTACAGTCACTGGATTTTGTTTCATTTGCTGGATTAATTAATATCAGACATCTTCTGCCAGATATACACTGTTTGAAGCCCTTGAGTGATTAATTCCTCTCTGTTAGGGACAGAGGTAGAATTTAACAAGGAGGCTTTTAAGTGTATAGATCTGTTTGTCACACAATAAACTCTAGAATGGTCCAGTCAATGCAATTAGCAGGGATGGTACAACAAAGTTTATCAATCAGTAAGCACATTGCTATGGAGACGTCAATTTGGGATGTGCATTTAAGATTTCACACAGCCAGTAGCTGCATATCAGTAGCGTTCCAAAACATACATGTAATCATGTAATATTTTTTTCATCACAAAAGGTATTTTATCTAATGTTGTTGTGGATTGACCCCACACAAGCCACCGCCACAGCCACTCACTGATTCCCCTGACCCCAGTGGGGTGGGGGAGGGAAGAGGAAGAGCAAAAATGAGAAAACTCAGTTTAATAGGCGAAAGACAGAGGAAACAAAAGAAGTGACGCAAAGGCAATCGCTCACCACCTCCCACAAGCAGACCAATACCCCACCAGTCTCGAAGCAACAGCCACCTCAGAAGACAACAGCCACCCCCCAACTTGTTCACCTACACCCGTTTTTGTTGCTGAGCATGATGTTGTATAATATGGAGGAGTACACCTTCTGCCAATTTGGGCCAGCTGTCCTGGCTGTGTTCCCTCCCAAACACTTGCCCACACCCAGCCTGCTCACTAGGAGGGGGGTGTGTGTGTGTGCAGAGGGAGATACAGAGAAAGCCCTGACACTGTGCAAGCACTGTTCCGCAATAGCCAAAATATGAGTGTGTTACCAATACTACTTTAGCCACAAATCCAAAACACAGCACCAGAGGAGCTGCCATGAAGTAAGTTAACTCCATCCCAGCAAGACACAGTTCAATGATGAAGTTCCACCTTCAAAACATAGAAATTAGTCCGTGTCTGTGCTAGAAGCTCACCGAGGAGTAATGATAATGGAAGAAATGGTACAGACTGGAAATAATGAGAATGCAAATGAACCACTGGCAAGTCTAGGTTACAATTGGGACCATTCTTTTTAAATTAACATGCAGCCAAATTCAGCATTATAGGTAGAAGAACAAGCCATACTTTTGAAAAAGAGCTTGTGTCCTGGCACATTATAGGTTTAAAAGTCTTGGCAAACAAACATTCAGCATGATGTCTCCATCTCTCCACCTGGTGCAGATGGCAGAAAGAACTAGCCATTAGGTAGGGGTGAAAGCGTGTGGAAGAGGGGAGGCTTTACCTCGGTGAAAATAGGGTGGGAATAATTCATTCAGTTCCAGGTCCTCTGCTTTTAAATATTTTCAAAATTGACAAGAGGGCAGAGAAGAGCCATAACAATTGTTTGGGTGCTATAGAAACTTCAGTTACAGAAAATGTGGAGAAACTTTGAGACTTGATTGCTCTTTTGCCTTGTATAGAATATTCAGAGATGAGTATTACACTGTAAATATTTCCATGGAAAGCAAACACTAAGTGCTCTAGGGGTTTTGGTCCACCATAGGAAGGCATAATTAGTACCGATGACAGCAAGCTAAAGCCAGACAAATCCAAATTGAAAATAGGGACATATTTTGATAGTAAAGATAGTCATCACAAATTACCAGGTATAATGTTTGGAGTCTCTAGACATGTCTTTAGACATGTATGTTACTGAGCAACAATTGGGGTTAAATTTCAAGGTCTTGTGGTAACCACAAAGTCCGATTAGATGTCTGAATGCTCTTTAGCTCTCCCAGGTTGTGAATCGAGTCAGTTCTTAACCTTATTTTGGATAAACCATATTGACAATAACTTTTACAGTAAGACATATTGGGATAGACATATACCAAGATCCTGGGATATCTTACCTGGGAATTAGCGTTGCTACTCCTTTCTCAAGTTTTGTAACATTAGTGAGTTCAGACAGGTTCGTTATGTTAATACAGAAACCATGTAGATGCTCTTAGCTTTTCCAGCAGCCCTTTGATGTGGGGGCACCAGAAGTGGCACACTCACCTGTGTAACACAGTGGTTTATCATTCTTCCTAAAGCCTTGCAGACTACCTCCTTTTGTCCACTAAATGCTTCCTGTAGATATATTAGTTACTGATTTAACATGCCAATTAGCTTTTATTTTGTGTCCAGTTATGAAGGCTCACCAGGGTTTGGACTTGTGCTTCCACCTCTGTGTCACTGAAGATCATTCCTGATGAAATAGATGCCCTTTGTTAAAAATGAGGATGTCATTCACTGTGAAGCTGTCAAAAATCTGAACTGAATGGGCCAGACGTTTTCTCTTCATGACTTACAGCTCCTAAAGTTTTTCTCTTATCTGTTTCCTGCTCAGGCACATTCATGCATTTATTTTTCCAGAATGTTACCGATTGTAGATTACCACATATTTTGTTTTCCATGTCTGTACTGTCTCCTTTTCATGATGAGACTAACTGTGAGTAATTACTTTGTGCAAGCATGTGAAGTGGAGTTTAAATAGGTGCTAAGTACTTTCAAACAAAAGCTGTAACAAATGCCTGTGTATCTGCCTGCCCTGGGTTAAGCATTTAAAGAAACAAAAAGCTGGCGTACTACTAGATGATGGAAAATGACTAGAAAGTTTGGACAGGCTGGGGGACTGGATTACAGGATGGGGGTTTGCTGGCATGTTTGCAGATGCTTTTTTTCCAGTTCTGCCAGCTGTAACATATAAACTGCTGAAATACGTTTCATAGTGCTTCATAAAAATGTGTGTTGATTCGTTTGCCTTTGAGTAATACTTGTGAACAAATAAGAAATAGTTTTATAAATCATTTTAAATGAAAACAGAAATAAAAGAAGGGAACAAATAGGAAAAAAATCCTCTTACCTAGTTAGTAAAATGAAAAGTTATTGAAGTCAAATTTGAAAAACAACTTTCTCCTCAAAAATAGTTAGCAAAATACATCAATAAGCTATCCTTAGGCTCTTTATCTTTTGACTGGCCATGAAGTAGTATTACTTTAAAAAATAATTCCAGGTAAAGGAATAAACGGTGCTCTCATACTGTTGTTTGTCAGTGTGTATGGCAGAGATGAATGTAAAGCTGTGCCTACTTCAAGAATAACCACACGCTTCCCAGAGGACAACATGTGGCTGCAAAACCTAATACAAGCTTGCATGAGAGTGTAGAACTAGTAGAAGCATTTTTTTTTTTGTTTCCATTTTGGATTAATGTGGGCTACAGACATCCTTTTACGATGACTATTTCCCAGAAGATGCTGACAGCTGTGGTTTGGAAGTTCCCAAGGTAAAACTGCCGGTATTAGGAGTGCTGAGCTCTAGGTATGGACAATCATGCCATAACCCCGTGTTTTGTGCAGGTGGCAGTCTGCAGGGTTGGAGACTGTAGGCTTTTATTTAATTCTTCTTCTTCCATACCTTCTCCAGCAAGGGAAGGATGCGGAGTAGTTAGGGCGGAACAGTGGTAATGTGCCCTCCTGCAGACCGTTATTGTCAGCTCTGCAGAGTTGTCACGCATGACGCTAAGCAGGTCCTCACCTTCTCTTGCCACTGGCTGCAGCACACCAGACTATTCTCCACTCCAAAATGGCCCAAACCACAACAGTAGTGTTTCAGCAGTGATGCACTAAGCATAAGCCACTCCAAGTGCTTTGCAGACATTAATCAACTGACTGTGATTTGTCGTGCTTAGGATGGAATATGATCATAAGAAGTGCCTCCATTTACTTATCTATAAATTACCTACAGCTATCCCCTGTCTTTCCACATCATGGTGACAGTGTGCGGTTAATTGATTCACAGGATGAAGAGCTTTAAGATCATCCACTGAAAGATGTTACAGAAGTAAGTGGCGGTAAGCAGAAATGGTGTTTCAGCAGGGCGGTGTTGTGTGTTTCACGCCACGGGGATGGTGTAAATGAGGTATTCACTTTGCATTCTTGGGCTCCCTCCGTGTGTGGTGCAGGGAAGGCGGTCGCCCTCCATGAAAGCTGGTTTTATGTTGTGTGACATAAACACTAGAGACCACTCTATGCGCTGGGACATGCGATACAGCTGACTTGCGGGCAAAATAATATAACCCACACCTCTCTGCCACGTTGGGATAAATCCCAGAGTGCACTTCTCAGAACAAGCGTATCCTGTCGTGAAATGTCAAGCAATCAACATCAATAAATAATGAGTTGAAAACGGCAAGGTGGCGTAAAACTGCACAGCCCCGCTTGGGAAGGTAGGGAAGCTGATTAAGTGTTATTTCCTGATCTGTAAATCATCAATTCCAAACCTCTTTGTGTGTTGTCTATAAAATATTGGCTGTGGGCCTTTTGTTATAAAAAGGTAACTAATTTTTATAGCAGCCCCGTAAATAGTAATTAACGTGCCACAAACTGAACAACATCCTGCTGTAAAAAATGGGGAAATGCTATGCCTATTTTTTGAGACCTGCGTTTGTGCCTGGGTAGGGATGAATACTGGTTTGCCCCTGTTTGGGTGGGTAGGTGCACATGCACTGCTGTGTTGGAAGGCTCTACTCCCTCGCTTTTGTCCTGCCTTAGGAATAGCCCTGTCATGGCCTGGGAAGGACCAGCGATCTGAAGTCCACTGTATCAGTCCTCTGTATCAGAGGAGGCAGAAAGGAATGATGAAGTAGACCATTACTGAATACAGCATTTTTCTTTCCAGCCTCTATCACTTAATGTTTGGCTTATGCCCTGAAACATGAGAAGGACTTAGATCTCTTGTCCAAGCATTTTTTCTGAGTCTGTCTAATAAAACTGTATATGCTCTCATTATCCATATAAATCCCTAATCCCTTTCTGAACAGCAACAAACCGTTGACCTCAGTGATACCGTGAATCCCACAGGTTCAGCATTCGCTCTTGAAGATGAGAAAACCAACCAACCCCCTCCACTTCCTCAGTTTAAAACTAATAATCTTATGGGTGTATTCAATGCTCCTTGTTCCCTAAGGAGAGGGTAGATGGGCAAGTCAAATTTATTGTATGCATACTGCGCCACGCACATGGCCCATGGGAGGGACTGGAGCTGGGAGGAGAGGGAGGACTGTGCAGTCTGGCCGGACTTGTGTTATGTGACCTGGAGTATGTGCACAGCTCCAAGAGGTGTTAACGGCCCGCAGCAACAATAGCCCTGCTCCTTTTGCCCCCCACTGCCTTCCTTCAGAAAATTTGCACCTGGCCACATAAACGCTGAGAACAGAGACCTTCAGATGCTCTTGCTCGCAGCTACATCTTTGTGTCACAGTGAGGGGAGCTGCGCACAGAGCACCCGCCTCAGCTTTTTCTGCCTTATGCCTGCCCTGCTTCGAGAAGGAAAGGAGGCAGTTGGGCTGCTGTGCCATTACCCCGGCTTCTTCACATGCCTGCAGCTGGTGGCCGAACAAGTCGGTGCTGCACATTAGATTTATTACTGAACCCAACACATCTATTTGATAATTCTGGTATTGGAAAGGCCCTGCGAATTAGGGGATGTTATAAGCTTGCACTCTGGTACATTGCCTTGTCTGTTGTATTTATTAAAAAAAAAAAAAAAAAAAGGAGAAAAGATATTAAAATATCATTGAGTGATTTTTGTCATTTTGGGTTGTATCCCTGTGGATAAGGAAGGCTTAGGGCAAGGTAGAGCTGTATCACACCAATGTTGCTCCACATCTGTGATGGCCTCAGTGTAGTCAGCTTTCCAACTCCTAGGTCCAGTGCTTTCCAATTCCTTTGTGTTATCTGTAGTCTTTCTTGGCCTCACAGCACTTCTCAGTCTTTTCACTCGCTCTACCATCAGCAGTGTTTCACTCCTGCTCTGCCCTGTCTTTTGATGCCCGTGTACAGGCACACTGTCGATCATGCTCCACACACACTGATGTGGTATTTCCTTCATAAATCTTTACATTTATGCTAGCAAGTAGCGTGGCACAAGAGGAGCAAACCAATAGATCAAAAAGGCTTGGGCTGAGGCCACTATGTCAACACTCCATATTTTGAAGGGCTGGTTTTGTACTACTGCAGCCTGACAGATCAAGTGTCCCTGCTACTCACGTGGCTTGAAGCTGTCGGAGGGGAAACCTTCGCTTTCAGGGCTGTGGGCACCTCAGCGGGCAGTGTCCAGAAGCACCACACTGCCTTTTTGGCACTCACGCAGATGGTGATACCATGTCCTTGTTCCTGCCGCCATTACCCACAGGACCTCAGGCAGGGGAGCAAGTCTTGCTTCTGTTCTTCATCGTGTTGCTGTCAGGTTGCTGATGCTGTCTTACTTCTGTTCCTGTTCCTTTGAGAATGACACTCGGGGGCTTGCTGCTCAGACCTGCTGGTGAGAGATGCACTAGCACCTACCCTCCTGAATGTACTTTGTCAGAGGAGGAAGCCAGGGACGATGACTTTCGTAGAGTCTTTACTGATGCAACTGCTTCACCTGGTTTGATTGAAGGTTCTGATCCTGCAGGAAGGGGTCTGATGGGAGGGGGCAGCACTTTTCTTAGGACATGGGCAGATAGCAGCAGGTGCAAAACTCTCAGATGTGGTGAGTGACCATGGCAGAACATTAAAAATAAAGGAGTAATAGAAGAAACAAAGTTTTCAGTGAGGTGGTGAGGACAACAGGAGAAAGTAAGCCAGGTAGAGAAGGGGAAAGATGCTGAGGAATGAGATGCTCCTGTGACAGAGGAGCACTTGACCCTTCTGTCCCCCTCCATGCCACACTGTGTCCGTTTTATTCACTCTTACTCACACAAACATTGTTGTCTTCACTGTGGATTAGGCTCAGTCACACCATCTTTGGGTGAGATTGTTATAGACATCCAGACAACCAGCATAGTGCAGTCTGATTCCACTCTGCCAGGGATGCCGCAGCTGCTCAGGAGCTTTGACCTGAGATACTTACCATTTTCCTGCTGTTGTAGTAACTGGTGTTTACAGCTCCACAAGGCAATGGCAAAAAAGGTATGCTTTTTACTATGTAAAATCTCTTTACACAAGAAGTTGCATATCAGTACAGGATTTCAGTTTTTGCTGAACTTTTTGTAGGACCCAAACTGTGGTAACTCAAATCGCTCATCTTTACAACCATATTTTTATGCAGGAAACTGAATAATGTCCTCAATTAAAAATATAGAGATAAAAGCACATAGTGATTTCACAAGAAATATTGATGATTAAAAATAGTTTCCTACCCCCTAAAGCTTGGGACCCCTCTACACCCATTCCGCAACAATTGATTTGCTATTGAAGTCAACAGGCAGCATAACAATACAATAGCAAAATCCTAATATGCAGCAAATCTGCTTTGGCCACTAAGGCCCGGAGTCCCAAAGAGCTTACTACCTCTCTGCTATTGATTGCAGTGGGAGTGGGAGTCAGGTTCCCAAGTACCTATCAGAAACTCAGCCCAAGTGACAAGATAATGCCTCTTTGTAACTCTCCAGCCTGATTTATCCACTTCTGACAGAGTCCTGTGAACAGGGTCTGGTTAAGAAATATGAACTTGTTAAACCTTGCTGAAAGGTTTGGAGAAAGGCTGCGATCTCCAGTGAGCAAAGTGCGTATCTCCTGGAGCAGGCTGCATGCTGGGGCCATTCATCACGAGCCACGGGGAGGGGTCTGGCAGGGAACAATTGATATGGTTTTGCTATTGAAGAGACAGTTTCCCTTTACAACATATGGAAGACAGATTACACTGGCCCGTCCTAATGTGAGTGGAACTCAGATGGGAAGAATACATGGGTGAGAGGGGGACATCCAGGAATCAATATCATCTGACACCCGTTTTCTGTTTTCAATATGCAGACCTGCGCCTTGCTGCCTCTGGAAGCATCTTCCTCTGCTTGAATTTCATTTCTCCCCACACATGCAGCCCCCGTGTCCTAACCCCCCGGGTCTTTCATCTTGCATGGCCGGTGGCAGAAACTAATGGAAAAGGCTGGCCCTCTCCGCCACACCTCCATCTCCATCTTTCTGTCCCCCCGAAGGAGGCTTGCCAGGTTTTCCAAGTGGCAAGTTTGGACAGGACAAGTATTGGCAGGATGTCACAAGAAAGTGGTTGGGTGTACAACAGTAAGGATGGTGGGAGAATGCTTCTCCAAACATTATATCTTCTTCCACTACAGATCTGGTTCTTCACCCTTATTTTCCCCCTTGCTGCCCTCAGGAACCAACCAGAACCAACTTTAACAAAGCACTGACAATTTGGTTTTTCATGAGGAATACATGTGCCATAATCAAGGCAGCTAAAGAAGACGAAATAAGAAGCATTTAACTTAAAACACGGATTCACCTTTCGAGGAACAAAGCAATGTTACAAAACAAATATGCAAATTGCAATGAGAAAGTAGAGAAAGAAGTAGAAAGAAAACCAAAAAAAAGCAACCCACATCAATAAGTTTCTTAAAGGGAAGACAAAAGGTACAATAAATGCCTCTTAAGAACACTGGCTTTCTTGGGGAAAATTTCACCAGGTTTTGCAAAAAAACTGATGAAGACTGTATGAAACAAAAAAGATGCAGCAAAGATATGTGTCAGAGCAAAATAGTCAGGGAGAGAAACCAAGCAAATAAATGTTTCTTAGGATTTCCGTTCAAAAAAGTGATGCCCTGCCTGCCTTGTGTGGAGTAATGCCTTGGCCTGCAGCCCATTCAGTGTGATGTTCAGGTGAAAGACCTGTGTCTTCTTTCAGACTAAGGGTAAACAGGGTTCCCATATGAGTGGGAATGCAGATGAAGGGAGGTATGAGTCCACAGAAACATTCATCTGTGGCAGGAGTGGGGGTAAGTCAGGATTAAAACAGCAGGGGCGTAAGAATCTTTTGCCTTTTAACACTGCAGAGAAGAAGAGAGGCAGGAAAGGGGTCAGGGAAATTTCTTAGAGAAGTCAGTGACAGAGAAAATGAAAGGAATAACATTCCTCTTAATGTAGGGCAATTCCTTATTTGGTGAGAGAAGAGGCTGGTTCTTTACAGTCCAGATGTTTTACAGCGGTTACACGTCAAAATTAAGATGCAGTGCTAGAGCTGTGAGGAATACCAGACTTGAGATGCAAAGATACCACAAGTTAACATAACTGCAAAGCATCAGGTGCATTAAAGCCTCAGAAAATTGATGTTAATTGACAGATCTGCTTGCAGTGAAAGTAATAGTTCATCTCAGAGATACAATCAGATTTTTTTTAAAAACAAACCCCCCAAAATTGTACAGAAAGGTTTTCTTTGTCCATCTTTGTGGTGTCTCAGCATTGCACGAGATCATTCCTCCCCTCCACTGGCAGTAGTCTTACCGTCCACCACTCTCTGTTGAGGAATCCTAAACTGTGACTGCCTCTTTCAGTCCACCACACAAGAGACTGTACATCACTGTTGTTATTATTACTGACGTGGTGTTCTGGGTCTCCAATAATTCATTGATGCTTTGTGTGGCATGTACAAAAGCTGCAGCCTGTGGACTAGAGCTCACTGTTGGGAAGTTCCTCCAGAGACTTAATTTTAAGTTATTCACTTTACCTTAAGTTGTCAACATATATCTGTCAGGGCTCTTAATGCACTAATAGGTCTTAATGGCCCTGAGCAGCAAGGTCACTCCACCCACCCAGGCTACCCATGGGCTCTGGGCTCTGTTTCAGCTCAGGAACCTATGGACATATGTTGTAGTCTCATATCCAGTCCTGTCTCTGGCCCCCTACTCTGTTCTTCGCTGAGCTCTCCAGATGGACCCTGGACATGATCCATCACCTTGCCTTGGTTGGGGCTGTCAACAGAAATGGTTGACAGCTGCCATTCCTCTCCAAATCCTCTCCAGGTCCCTGCTGGAGCTGGGATTGCCCTTGGCTCCCTGCTTGTCCTCCCCTGTGGGGCAGCTCCACTCTTACTGCTTGCTGATGATCCCACTGCTTTGAGTGACCTTGATTTGCATTAGTGCAGGGGCAAATGCCTGTCCCCTCTCTTGTTATTGTGTAGTGAATGTAGGAAAACACGAGGGAGAGAAGGGAGAGGTTTACAGCAGATGGAAACATGCTGTTTAAGACAATGTCCCTGTAATATTGCTGAAGGGCCTAGTGATACTGCTACTGGGATATTCTCTACCTACTTGCTGAGACCACAGGGTGTTCACTGAAGAAATGTTGTTTGAGAGAGAAATTTCAATGGGTTTTTTTGGTTTTGTTTTTCAAGGAATGGTTTTGCCCCTGGAACAAGGGAGGTTATAATTCTTGAAGGCTCGATCTGACAGGCCTTCCTATGGGGTAATAAATGCTGATAAATCCAGGAAGAGATGCCAAGGCCATATATTTTAAGATTTGCTAAAATACAACAAAGTCAGAGAAGTCTGAGTGCACTGAAGAGGGCATCTTGCATTTTAGGGTCTAGCAGACATTGGGGAAATGTGGGAACATACCAAGCAACAAGAGGAGTGGGGCCTCTTGTGTCTGGGTGGCCACAGCTTTATAGCAAAGTGAGGCTGTGTAATTACTTCTTGTAACAGGCTTCTTGTATTTGATTTTTTTTTTTTTGTCCTGTAAGTTGAGCAAACAGATCCTTAAGTAGTTGCACCGGCTCTGTTAGTCTCTCAGCACAAGTGTGTTAGAGGAACTCTAGTGCTGACTTTTCTTACAGATGCGAAATAGATGCCGGGGGTGGGAGTTTTACAGTGTCTGTGCGAGTCGTGAGGGATTAAAAATGAGTTGCTTGATGGAGTGAGGTTCATGATTTGGGATTAGCCTGTACGTCACATATCCCCAGCTGAAATGGAGAACATTTGGCAGGAGTGGGAGGGCCTCTTCGTAAAACTTAAGCAGTGTCACTGGTTAGTGGCCAAAACTATGGACCTGAAACTTATCTTTAGTTACATTGTTTTTAGCGGGGAGAAGTTTGTGGGAGACTAGGCCAGAAAAAAAAAAAAAGGACATTGCTGTGGCTGCAATTCAAGATGAGAAAGTTTTGTGGTATAGAGAAATTAGAAAGGCAGGAACTTTTTTCTCATTCTGTTCCACCAGACTATTTCGACAGCTGCACCAGCAAAGGAGAGAAGGCCTGAGAAGAAGAAAAAGAGGCTATGGAAGAGGGAGATGAGGACAGATATTGATAATGGTTGTTTTTTTCTCATTCTTGGAACAGCATCCCTAATCTCCTTCCTCAGCCTTTTTGATGCTTGCAGTGAAAAAATGGTGGTCACTAAACAATTGTGGAGATCAGAAGTGGACACATTTTCTCCAAACACTTAGCAAAGGCATTGCTTGCTGTTACAAATCAATGGTCTTACTTGTTGAGTGCTTTCTTTTTCTAGGACCTAGGACCTTCACCTAGATTCTCCTAGGTGAAGATGCTACCCATGTTCTTCACCCTTGGTGAAGAGGCAACCCATGTGGTGCAACACAACTTTGTTAAAGTTCTCACTACCACGCCTCTTTATTTCATTCTTGTTTATCCCGAATGCTTCTTTATACACAGTAACATGTGATGCCACAAGTTGGTACCAAACTGATTTTTCAGTTTTGACTTTTGTAGCAATCATATCTCATAAGCATCTGTAGTCGTGCTTCAAACTTTTGATACATCAATATCAATTCAGACATTAACATCACTCCAGCTCTGTACACACATCTTAACCTTCAGCTGGCCCTTGAATTTAGGCAACTTCATTAGTGGTTTTTGGGTTTTGTCAGCAACTGGTAGATATATGGATATATCTATAGTACTCTCTCTTTCCTTTACTCCGTGCGTGTGTGTAGCTATATAACAGACCTTATATCAATGAGCTCATCGAAATGAATGGAAAAACAGTCACATTTATCTAAATCATCTGCTAGTTGAATTGTAACGTCATCGTCCAACTTAATTCTTTAACTTTATCCCTGCTGTTCAGCGTGCATTTTATATTCAATCATTTCAGTTTTGTTATCATAGGCTTAAGATAATGGCTTGGCATAGGAGATGCTTGTTCCTCCTGTGAAATCACCATCAGATAGCAGTTTTTGATGTGCAATGCAGCCTGCCACTTGAGAGCTTGCCAATCCAATATTATTTGCTATCATTGGAAACTTCTGTAGTGAAGTGCAGTGCCTAGGAATGTTTGTCATTTCAAAAGGGAAGCATTCTTTTCTTATTCTCTTTCATTTGAAAGCAAGTTTTTATGATGCCTTTCAAAATAGCATTTAACACTAAAATATTCTAAAAAAATCTACTTTTAGAATCAGGAAGATGTAATGGCTTCCAATTTTCTTTCATCACACAGTACTTGATTGTTCTCTTGTGCCTGAAAGTCTCAGTTTTCTGCTTTATTGTACATTTTTGCATTTAGGATCCAGAGCCACAGTGTAAATACACCAGTGATTGCTAGTGCACAGAGCTTGGATGTGTTTATGCAACATGCTAGATCACGTAATAAATATTGTAAACATTTTTGTATATGCATCACTAACAGTTTTACCCTGCTAGCCTTTAAAGAACATCCCGCTAAGTATCAAGTCTGCTTCTGAGGTTCGGCACTCATAAAACACAGAGCGGGTGCTGGACAGAATGCTAAAGCCATGTTTGCAGTAATGTGGACAAGGAACATTTTTTTACATTTATTCTCGAGCCTGCATATAATGAAATTATCTATATTATTGTATTACAAAAGGAAAAAACCTGTGATGAAAAAATGCCATTGTAATTAATCACCACTAGTGCAAAGCCAAATATCTGCTGGTGCCAGCATTTTGCCATCATCAGTTTAATTCTTGGCCTGCTCCATCTTCATTCCCTCTCTGCTCTATCTGTGCCTAGAAATCAATTTTCTTTTCCTCCCCACCTTTGTCTTCTCACTCCATATGGGCTGTGCATCCCCAAATTCCTAGCGATCCTTTCCTATTTGCCTGGTCTCTGCTTCTTAGTCCTACCCTCCAGCTGTTCTGCTGCCTTGTTTCAGGTCCACCCGTGAACTCTCACTACGCTCTTTTTCCTCCTCCAGTCTCTGCCCACAACTACCTTGCTCCTCCCTGCACCCCAAATGCTTTCCATCTTTCCTCTCCCATAATTTGCTGTAGAGGAGAGAGGGAGGGAGGTTTATGGAGACAGCATAGGGGAAGTCCAAGTTTTTTGTCCATCTCTCTCTGGGGCCTACCCAGGGAGAAGAAGAGGTGGCTCCAGGGATCTTTTTGAGCACCAGAACAATCCCACCAGCTTGAAGTGGTAGCTGAGCCATTTGCCTGTGTGTCTGTCTATCCACTGTCTCACAACTATTCTGAGCGCAGCAGATCCTGACTGTCCAGTTTTCCACTAATGTGCTTGGCTGCTTTTAGATGGGACAATTTTAGAGGCAATAGGTAAGCCATCAAACCCCTAGCCTGGGTTTTGCACCTGATATTAAGTATATGTTGCCGCAGTTAGAGTGCCACTTGTTCCTGTGTTAGGTAGCCTAACACCAGCTTGGATGTGTCCTCAGCAGATGGCAAAATGCAGAGGTACCTTGTTAAGGGGACAAAAGGGGGAAGAGAGCTTTACGTGCTGCTGCTTGAAACCAGGGGACTCAAACAGATCCCTGACAGCCCTCTGTATTTCTCAGCTCTATCTGTGTGCACCTGCGTGAACCCATTTGCAGGGTCGCAACAGAGCCAAAACTGTGTGGAAAAGACATGAAGGTGAGGCGGTAAGAAGGGACAGTGGCTGGAAAATTACTTGCCCCCCATCATCCCTATTGTGCAGAGGTTTATATACGATGCAAAGTGTTTCTGAGTTTTCTTGGGTTCCTTCAGTTTGCTATATCCCAGGAGGGTCTAAGGCTCTGTTAAGTTTGGTTCTTTGCTAAGAAATATAAGGCATTGTGTCTCCTATGCCTGTCCATATGTGGCAATGGAGTGATGAACAGTAAATAAGTTACAGAGACCTGTGATCAGGAATTAAAAGGTTAATTGTAGTGACATTTAATCTGTTACCTCTGGGCATTGGAAGGCTCATGGGCATACGAAGTGGAACCAAAATAGCAACTTGGGTTTAAATCTGAACTTACTAGTGGATCTTAGTGTGACAACGCTGTGCTTCTACATTCAGAGTGGCCTTTTCCTGTTAAGGACAGGGACTGTCTCTGCCAGATTTGCACAGAAGACACTGGAGCCAATATAGGAATAGGGGTTTGTCTATCCCCTGTTCTGGCAGTCATTTAGCCAAATCAGGTTAGTATGTGTATGAACCTCCAAAATATTCATGTACACACTTAAAATACAGGTATGATTTATAGGGCTGGTCTTTTTTTAGTTCCAGCCTATGTATAGATCAACCCTGAATTAACACCGTGCTGAGATGAATGGTGCGGTTCATACCTCTTAGAGCTGTTGTTCCAGTTGGCCTTAAGATAAAATAACATCTGTTCATGACAGTGTCTTCTCTATGATAATACATGAATACTGTCTCTTGACTTGACTTTTGGGATGTTAGCTGTGAATGCATTCATATATATAAATAGACTGTAAGGGAAAAAAAGACCCAAGCAGGAAGGGGCTCAAATTAAAGAACACAAATACCCAAGGGCTGTTAAAAGGCAATGGCAGAATGATAAACTTCGAGGACCCAGTACAGCAATGGAAGTATTTTGATATTTCATACTTGGTTGAAGGACTGAGAGCAGAAAGACCCGAAAAGAGACTGACCCTGTGGCTAAGGTGGTGGTAACCATAAGTTTTTCAAAAAATGGATCAGGCATAGACTCTCAACTTTTTAAGGAATGTAAAGCTGATCCTGGCAAACAAATGGCAACTTTTTCAAGCAGCTATGTCATGATATTGCTACCACAAGCCCCATTTCACCCCTACCGTGTCTCCCTCAGTTATATCTTTTAAAGACAGTTTGTGTGATCTTCTACCCTCCTGTTTCTTCTGCCTTCTGATACCTGGCTATTTTTTCCTGTGATTTGCATCCCACCGTACTTTGCACTCCTAATCTGCAGTCTTTTATCACTGTCTTGAGGCTAAAGCATGGAAATGCAGACGATTTTGGTGCAGATTTATTGAGTGTGTGCTGGGAGATAATTTGCTTGCATGAAAACTGCTTTATGGAATGAGCCTCTGATGCTCAATGAGGAGTGTTTCGAGCAAGACCAGAGACTGAAGTAGTATTGTCAGAGGTCATGGATCTGGGAAAGAGCCGCTTATGAAAATTGCATTTGCATTAAGCCTACAGCAAAACCTTTAGGACAAAGGAAGAAATTATGCTTCCGTGGTCATTAGCTCTTGGAGAATAATTTCTGGTGTTACGTGGGCTCACTCTGATTGGCCCTTCCAGGTACGCAACAATGCTGTGAAATTTCCTTTGCTGTTCTGCTTTCTCAGTCCGGGGAGAAGGGAACTGCACTCTATTAAAGGATTTTTTCCCCCCTCTTTTACAAGGTTGTTTGTTATCTCGGAATGCAGGCCTGCACTGGAGCGTGTAATTACAACACCATGTCCTGGGTTAGAAAGAACTCAGACACTAAATTGTCCATGTCATCACCTGAATTTGACCATGAAATATTGCACAGAGGGACTGGGAAGGCAGCTTGTAAAGAGGTGAGGGCTGAATGGGCATTTTGGTGCACTGGGCAAATCCAATCTGCTCAATCCATTGCTGCAGTCCCACCGTGGCCATTTAATATTATTACCTGCTTCTTGCCCTTGAAATTGTGCTTCCACCTCTCTTTCCATGAGGTGTGTCTGAGTGGAGGAGGTCGGGGTTAGAGAAGAGTGTAATAAAACATGACTCATTTTACATGGGTGATCAGAGTCCTATTAAGTTGCAAAGGAGTTGATTTTTTAAAGAATGTCTTTTTTTTTCTCATTCATTTTTTTCTGTGTGCAGACACTAGAAAATAGAGGTCAGGTCTACTGTTCTGGGTGTTCAGAGATACCCCCAAAGCTGGAATAAAACCACTTAAACTCCATTTTGCGGAAATTCTTCATTTTATTCACTTGAGCATGTTACTGCTATCTCAAATTTTGGGGCTAAGGCTTTTTCTGTGCTTTCCCTATGTGTTAGAGCAGAAAAAACTGTCAGGTCACCTATATCTCCAGCACCTTGAAACAGCTCTTGCAGGCACCTTCTCTGAGCTCAGAAGAGAAAGGTCTGTGTGAGGCAGCTGTGTCAACCTGGTGACTGGTATGCGGCTGGAAAGAGATGGCTGTACCCCGTATTTCTCTTCTCTACCTACAGGTATCATTTGCCATAGTGCAAACAGGAAGAAAAGTTTGCAGAAGGGTATGTATGAGAAATACAAGACTTGCAGGGAAGTGTCTGTGCCTCTTCAGGCTTAGGGGCCAAAAGATATCTAGGATGACAGAAATGATGGACCAAGAAGAAGAGCAGGGCAACAACAGAAAGCAGTAGTTGCAGAATATAAAGACCACCTCTAACTGTCCCTTAGTAGTTATTCTCAGGAACTTCACAAACAAAAGCTTTGGTATGAGTGTCTGTATTTTTGTATGTGTGAAGTAAAATCCTGTGAGTTTTACCAAAACATTTTTTTTGTCATTTCACTCTTTAACAAAAAAAAAAAAACCACAACAAAAAAAACCCCAACCAAACAAATTTCAGGTTGTTGTATTTCAAACACACAACACCTTCTGTAATAGCATTCTTGCACATGGTCCCCAGGCATCCTCTTCCCTCTGGATTCCCCCCATTATTCACCGCACTTACATTACAGTACATTGGTATTAATAAGTGATTTTTTTTTTGACATTTGAAAAGGTTTTGGCATATATTTATTTCCTTTATATACTTTCATGACTAACTGTAGGCTTTGGAATAAAAAAAAAATAATCTCAAAATTACCCACTCAATGGATCGTTGATAACTGTGTTGATGTTTTAAACCACCACATGCTCTCTGCCTTGACAACTTAGGTTGTTTGATTAAACAGCATTAATTAGGCATTAAACATCAAGTCAGGAAGTGCTAGTATGGAGCCTGCATCTTTGCTTATTTATTTGATGTAACAAAGTTTGATAGCTTGCTTGTAGACTTGATGTCAGCGAATATGAATTGGTGACTGCAGCATGACTAAAGTAAGCATGGAGAGTGTGTAGGGCCTTCGTCAGTTAAGGCTGTTGCTAAGGATCATTGAACTAGTTCATGTTTAGTTCAATAATGGCCTGTTTCAATACATGATTGTTCAATGTGGTTTTGCAATGTCCTGAATGCATCGGATCTGCTCCGCTTTGAGTTTCTGCTGTGTAACCAGTAAGGCCCTCTGAGGTGAGAAACAAATCAGGAGAACTAAGTTACCTGGTTGCAGACAGTAAGCTGTGAATAACGCTGGCCAGGTTGGTAAGACATGAGCTCAGTGGTAGCATCAGTATCTGTGGAACTTCTATCTGAAGAAGAAAAATAGATGTAAAGACAGTTGGTAATTGTCTTCTGTAATCTATGTTTTGAACATATACAATGTTGTAAATAAGTGTGTGTTCCAGTAACCACAGAGATTTTTGTTGTTAAATTCAGATTATGGTTTGTTCTTATCTATGAAGCAAAAATTTGTGGTTTACCCTGGTATATGTAAGGATCATTTTCACTGAAGTACAGCAGTAAAGAACAGAGTGGGGTCGTGCTGATATGCTCTCATCTCAGAGGAATGCTGCAAAAGAAATGTCCTGCTTGTTGCAACCACCTTCCCAAAGGAAAATAAATGAAGGAGGACTGCTGCCCATGTGTTGTGATACAGACTAGTCTATCTGGTCTTAGGGAGAAAGTCCTTATCTTTCTTAACCACAGAGGTAAGTTAGTCATCTCCAATTCCCCAGTTCTTTCTAGGCCCCTTTCAAAAGCTGAACAAGGCAACATGCAGGAGGCTTTCTTCAGAAGCACTTGCTATACTTCTGCATAAACTCACCTTCCGTATCAATATCTGTGTAATTTTATATTTTCTTTCCTTCTAAACCCTTTGACAGAGCCATCAACTCGCAGTGATTTAAGTCACTTGAGTTTTTCAGATTGCTCTGAAACTTTCACCTTGCAGATTACACTTCTTATGGTTACACTCATTTCCCATAAAAGGACCTTTGCAATTGTTTTCCATGATAAAAGTATGCAGAGAACTCATTAAAGCTCCTCTGCTTCCTGGAAATTGCTGTTATGCCATCATTTTTCCCAGCTATACCAAGAGCCTTCTTGTTTCTAATGCATGCAGCACATTTTTTAGTTTGGCTCAGTATCTCTGGGTATCTGTTCTTCCTATCAGTTTTTCCCCTTTTTATTTCCAATTTATTTCCAATTCTATGGCATGAATTATGCTCTGTTAAGGCAGATTTTATTTTAATAAGTTTTTGAGTCCTCATAACAGAAGGTGAGTTGTTTTTTTTTGCATGGTTTAGTTCATGTTTTTCCCTACTCATTTGTCCTTCTCCTGGGGCTTATACTCCTACTAGCACCTAGGGAAGTGTGCTGTACGTACTCCATAATGGATTAGGTCCCACTTACAAAAGTAAATATGCCGATATCTACATCAGTGGGGGTCAGGCATCTAAGTGACTGAACATACCTGAGACCTGTGAGTCCTGCTGACTTTCAGTCTGACTTAGATCAGATTTTCAGATGCAAACAGGTATCTACCAGCATTTTAAATGGTTAGGTACCCTGTGCCTCTTGAGTTTAGGGGAATCTAGGTGCTAAATGTGATAAACTGTTGTTGACATTCTCAATAAATTCCTTTCTGTATCCGCAGGCACCTCAAAACCTCAGAAAGCCAGGCTGGAAGTACTCTTGAAAACAGAACATAAGCTGCTCAGGCTGAGGCACTTTTGAAAACGTCAGTGAAAGCTTTTATCTGCCCTCAGCCTGCATCTGCCCAATTTCTCCCATAACTCTAAAGTTCACCCTTACAGAGTTCAGTATTGCTCCTCCGTCATGCCACTGGGAAATACCAGGATCATCCTGGGGCTTTTCCAGGACCCAGTCTCTCCTTCTCCTCTCATCTGCTTTGTTGAAAAGAGGCTATTTTTGTTGCTTGAAGTAACATTTGCTGTGCACATGACTTCTGCATGTGAAGCTCAGTTGAGCAGGCCGTGTAGCCAGATCATTGTGCCATTGCAGTCTTTCTTGAATGAACTGGAGATAAACATTTTGTTTACATGGGGATTATATTCAGTCTCTTCCAAGAAAGGTAGGTAGACCTATTCCTTCATGATCTGTTGGAAAACACTCTCTTGGGTGTTTTCACAGTGTCCCAGTAGTTATACCTCTGAAGCAACATAGACTGTGGAAGACAGTCACTCATACAAAACTGTTAGCTTCAGTGGTAGAGATTAATGGAGCTTCAGTGGTACAGATTAAAGGGTTTATCAAAAGCTCTAAAGTTGCAGATCAGTGAAATGATGATTCAAAAATGGATATACAAAAGTTTCCCTACTCACTTCTTATTTTACTAGGATCTGTGTGAATTTCCTAATTGTAGGGAGAAAGAGGTTTCTCTAAGTACTGATTAATGAAATAGAAAAAGTAGGAAAAGAGTGCCAGCACACCTGCTCTGCTGGAAGTCTCCTAACCCCTTCTTGGATGCTGTATGCAAGACTGGAAGGATGTTGCTGTCCTCCAGGCATTCTGCATTTGATGCTGAAACACAGCCCTTAATTGTGGCTTTCTATTTAACAAGGCGAGAGGTATGGTAAGAAAAGGACCATACACCTTTCTTGTGCAAAAAGTCTACCTGGAGGAATTGTAATTCTCTGGCTCCCCCCAAAGCTGTTTCTCTTGATGTAGCAGTCCAATTTAACAGTGCCAGAAGTCCCAGCAGCACAGGCAGAGTGAAGATATTCACAGTTTTGGTAATCTGCCTGCAATAGCCAAATGTGAAGCACTGCGGCCTTAAAGGGAGGAGCTGGCTGGCGGGAGCAAACGTGCCGAGACCATTGGCCACCTTTGGACCACTGGTCCAGTAGAGCAGCCCAGTGGCACAGCACTGCGGAGAATGGCCAGCAGGTGAGGAGGACTTGCTATGCCAACCAGCTGGCTGCGAGCGGAACATCTGGAAAACGTGCAGATGGTGCAATCAGACGTGTAAGATCTGGCTGGTATACCCTGACCCTTGCCCACATTCAACCGCTTTGTTAAATTTCTTGGATCTTAATGGCTACATAAACACAAGCTTCTTGGCAAACTGAATGATTTTAGCTAATGGTAACTTTACAGGCTCTAGTCAGAGCTCTCAGTTCAGAAGAATTCAGATTTTAATTTTAAAAGTAATTTTAAAAGTCTTGCTTACTTGTCCTTTCTGTCTAGCATGGGGATGTTACACGCCTAAATAGGTTTTGCATTCTGGGATCTTCGTTGTCTTTGCTTATAATTTGTAAGTTGGCTGTGTCCTGAAAACTAATTTCCAATTCCTTCTAAAAAAGGTTTCTTAAGAAATCAGGCTATGGAAATATTGGCCTCACTGTTCTCTCTCTTCCCAGAGAGTTACATGGTCTGTATACATTCCTTCACTTTCCAGTCTGCATTACCAGAACCATTTTAAAACAGCCAGAACCAAAGGAGTTTTATACATACTGAGGAAAAATTCAGAATTATTTTAATTTCAGCTGTCCATTACACTGAATAATTATTTGCTTTTAAGAATGGTTACCTAAATATTAATTCTGGTTGCAATGCTTTCATTTGCTCATTTTCCACATAAAAAATGTTTCAAAACTTGGGAGTTTTTTCCCTCTAAAAATATCCCAACATGTGGCTGTACTGATTAATCAACATTGTCAGCACAAAACCTCTTTGCCTGCCCACACAAAAGTGAAAGAGTGACTGACCACAAAAAAAAAAAAAAGAGAAAATTGCAATAATTGAGGAAAAAAAACCAGCAAGAGAATTCTAATGGATGCAGAAGGGAGGTTACAGAGACTGAGATTCAAAACTATTTTAAGAAAAGTACAGTAATCAGAAGCAAACCAAGGACTTACTTATATACAGAAAACACCACACGTATGCTTGGGATCAGATCTTCAGAGCACATGCCATGGTGTGTCTTTCAAGTGGGGACATTGTGTTTGGGGCCCTTTAGGTCCAAGCCTTCTGTCAGGCTTGCAAGTAGAAGGATGAAATTCAAATGCAGGATGAAGACAAGAACAAAATCTCAGCAGGAAATAAGAACAAGAAAAATCATATGATGATTACTGCAGACTTGGCAAAGACGACCATGGTGTTGACTACAGCTCAAACCAAGAATATCAGGAGTGAGGAATTAGAAGGAAAAAAAGTTTACAAAAGAGAAATTTACAAAAATCAAAATGCAAAAGCTGGTCATGTCTTTTAGTGCATCCTCAACAACTTAAAAAATAGTGATTGGGGAAACCAGTTCATCCATTGCTTTCATAAATGCAGTACTGGAACGTTCCATGCCTGCCAGGTTGGCCAGTCAAGCATGCCACTATGCTAAAATGAACTGTAGAGTGAAAAGATAATTAAAGGAAAAAAGAAAGGAGAAACTGAACTGAAAAATAAATATCAAGTGGAAAAAAAATATTAAAGTGCAAAAAATACAAAAAGGAATGAAGGAATGTAGTGCAACATCCTTATTTATGGAAGCATTAACTGAACTGAAAAGAAAAGCTTGTCTGAAGTTTTCAACTTGAAAATACCTGGTTTTCCCAATACAGCACCTTTTCTTATTTGATGATTTCCATGTTGCGCTTGCTGGTTGTTCTGTTTGTTATGTTTGCTGTTTGTCCTATTGTGCTGGTCTCCTGGCTGCAACCGGTTTTCTATTTAGCTCAGCGTAGTAAGCTATTGTAGTTCCAACAGCCAGGAAAGGTGCTTAAAATATTGGTGCACTGGGGTAGAGCAATATAGTATTTGACTACCCCTGGTTTTGCTGACATCATTTTGGAGAGGTATTATGTGCTTGTGAGGACTGCTAACCACTCTACAAACTGTGCGTTAATTTTTTTACAGATTTGCTAATATTCCACAGGCAGCAGGCACTGTAGTCCCGTCCTCCAAGCACCACGATTTTCCCTGGGATGGAAACTGATTTTAACACCTTTCCTAAATATACCCTTAAAGCATGATGCCTGACTTTGGTAGTCTGCTGCTGTGAAGGATTTGTCTTGTCTCAGCTGCTCATGGTCAGGTTGACTTCTGACTCTCCTGAATGTCAGAGGGAAACACAGTTCAAAACTTTATTGCTGCTGCTGCTGCCAGAAGACAATACAGCATTTTCAAAGAACTCCTGTAACAAATCCGTGGAGTACTTTGAATTCCTCTGGTTTATAATATAAGGAGCCATAAGGAAAAAACCTACCTCCTCATTCTACCTCTTCCAAGGAGGACATTAAAGTGACAGATTTAAAGGACATTTACAACTCCATTGAGCCAGGAGGACTTGATTGCGTTTTTCCACATAGGAAGGAGGTGTTGGGTATGTGTGTGTTCTGGGATGATATGTGGCTGCTGCTGGCCTTTCCAGATGGCCTGTGATGTCATTGCTAAAGATCCTGAAATCTGCTGCATGAGGAAAATCGTTTCATGGCCCTCTGACACTTTTTTAAATGGTCTTTGCATAAATTTAAGGGACCAAGGAGACAGGAGGGTAAATGGAAGGTGACAGAAAGGAGCACAGAGGAGGGTATTCACATCCCTGAATAGGCAAGGCAGGGGCAAAACTGAGTGATTGGCACAGTTAGCTTGTCTGTATAACAATTTGGAAAATCTCCTTCTACTGGCTGATTAATATTGGACCAGTTCCACAGAAGGAGTCCCCTCTCTTTTGAGCATAGCGGTATTTCTTCATGAAGGTGAGATCGAGGCCACCGAAGACGAAATGCATGGGCTGGGACCATGTGGTTCACACCTGGAGGGTGTCGGGAGTGCAGACACTCCTGCTCCTCAAGGGGAGAAGAAGGAGCCTTAGCAGGTCTGTAGCTCTCTGCTCATCATCCTGCTGAGGTGACCTGTGGCTGGAAACAGCAGATAGGGCTGGCAAAAGGCACCTGTTCCTAGAAACAGCCTGAACAGCTCAGCTGGCAACACAAAACAGCTGGCACAATGCTCCTGTGCTGCTGCAGGAGACAAACGGCCCGGCTTTCTTTGAGACGATCTCCTGGGAGAGGGGGAAGGGAGATGTCTGTCAGCCGGGACCGAGTCTCGTTTGCAGAGCAGCAAGGGAAACCTCGGCAGATGTTCCTGCACCACAGATGAACAGACACCTCCATTCTGTGGGGCTCTGACTCCAAACCTACCCCATGCAGCTGAACTCGCTGCCGTGGGAGCGAGCAATGCTGCAGAAAGTACACCGGGACACAATAAATGTGCATCCTGCCTCGCCCAGCTCTCCTCGCCCTTTGCATCCGCTCAGGCCATCGGGAGCCTTTGAGGAGGACCTCTGCAGCCTCCCATCAGCCTGGTGACTGCACATTTACCCATCAGAGCACAGAAATGCCAGCGGTCTTGGCCAGAGATCTGCATTATACATTTTAACAGCAGGGTCTCACTTTTGTGCCTTAAAGCCGTCTGAAAAATAAAATCATTCAGAGTGCAGATACAAGGGACTTTTGTTTTCCCATGAAATGCACCTGCCCAATATTTGATGAGGACAACATACGCAGCACAGCTAATGAGCCCAGACAGCATGAAACTATATCCTGATTTGAGGTTTGAGTTCTTCTGGAATCCTGGTACCATTTTCAATAGGATTTTTTTGCTGTATATGTTTGGAAGAGGAACAGAGGCACTGAAGAGTGCCAAGAAATTTTTGCTTGAAAATACTCTTTAATTGAAAAATAATTCTTATTTTTACTGTTGATGATGCAAATGTCCTATTTATCTTCAGTTACATCTAGATCTTACTCACAGCTGCGCAGAAATTGATAGGATCATTGCACAAACTGAAACCTATTGTGTCCACCAGAAGAATGCATCTTATGAAAAATTCATTTTTCTCATGAGAATCTAACAGGTGCAGGAAAGCATTAAAGAATATGCCACAGACACGCAGCTCTGGACAAGATATGTGAGTCTTTACTGAGAGTATGGGAGTTAAATTTATAAACTCCCAAAGTAATCAGCAAAGCTGTTGAACAAGCAAAACATTTGAGAGTTTTTGGTGAAGAGAGGAATAAAAAAAGTACCCAAAGCAGTGCAAAGCACACAAATTTATTCTACAACTGAACTTAAGGAATGCACATAAATGGAAGCACATAAAATGGCCTTTAAGAAAACAGGTTCAACCCATGATATAAGCACCCGGGAATGAGACAGTGAGAAGCAAACAGAAGAGATTATTGCAGTGTTATGTATCAACAGTTGCAAAGGGAAAGACTTCCAAGGAGAATAAAATGCCTTTGTACTCAATCAAAAGAACTGAGTGCCAGTATTAGAAGGAGGGATTGTCCTGTACATGAAGATGCTGAATCAAAAAAGCCAGGGCCTATTCCTGTTACTGCAAAATTCTTCACTATGTTTGGTTACTACACTGTCTGCACACGTTGTTTAAATACTTGCTTTCAGAAAGTACCAGGCCTGAGGGTATTCCACTGGCATCCACAGCAGCCTCCAGCCTATCAGGAAGTTCACAAATCTTATTTTTGTTTTAGGCGGTGAAATCCAGGACTTCAGCTTCAGGCTCCAGGGGTGGGATCTGTCATCCTTTAAGCTGAAAAGTGAAGGATATAGGTTTCTTCAACTGTGACAGTTGTCTGGACTCCCTTTGTAGTCCAAGGAGGAAAAAAAATATCTCGTCCAAAATAGGTGATGAACTGTGCCAGAGAGGTGCTTGTTTCTTGGCATAAACTCTAAAGGGAGCTGATGGTAACAAGTCCATGTGGAGGGAACTGTATTCTCTGAGTTAGGTGAAATGAAACCTATGCCAGATTTCTGGTCTTAAGAGACTGAAACTGGGAAGAGCAGAGAGACACTTCCAAACTAAACCCAAGCTCTTTTACTGATGTCTGTTTCTCAAATAAAGAAAGAAAACTTAGGAATGGTGACTTCATTAGGCCTATTCATTGACAGGGCTGATTGAATAATTCGAGGAATAGATGCACAACTCTGAACAGCTATTGGAGTATTACATATACATCTGCGTTCTCATACCTCCACATTTTTATCCTCCTGATAAATTTGTATAGGTGCTTTAAATGATGGTCTGGGGGCAGCATCCTCTGAGAGGGAAACAGAGTGCATTGGGGCACAAACTGAGAGGGAAGTTCTTGAAGCTGCTTTCTACCATGGAGTTTTTCATGATTGTGACTCTGTAACTTCACTACATCTTGCACTGCTCAGAAATCCTTGCTGAGAACTTTCAGACCGGAGCTGGGGCAGACACTCCTCTGAATTTAAAGGACCCTCAAAGCATCAACAGCAAAACTGTAGATTTAATGGCAGAAAGGACACCGGCTGACTGCAGGGTGCCTTTCCAACAACTGCCATGAATCAGAAAATCCAGCTGACATATCTGCAACACTAAGTACATCATAATCCTTTTGCCTCACAATTAAATTTGTTTTGTACATTCTGAACAAAAGAAAGATACACCCCCCATGCATTTGCTTTCCTCTTAAGACTATGCAGTATGATCCTGCCTGAACAGAGATTCAGAAGTTGCTTGACAAAAAGAGGACACATTTATATCAAATCTTTAATGAATTACTCTTAAAACCTTACCAGACACCTCTGATAAAATCTTTAATGTGGTCTCAGAATGTGAGATATTCTGTACCTTTTAATCGGGATAAAAACTTACTGCTGGACAGTATAAAACACATTAAATATATTGAAATTGCACCAATACCTAGATTTTAACACTTTGTTTTGACCACATGCAAAGTGAAGGACCAGAACCGACCTCTCATGCTTCACTGCACTCTCTCTCATACCTGACTACACTGTTCGAAGATAGTGTGATGTCTGCTGCTGTGAATGGCTGGAAATGAAGGGAAAGGCAGCACTTTTGCATGAAATACCTTTCTATGGCGAGTTCAGATGCGGTTGGTGGTCAGGTTCCGGTAAGGAATTGAGAGTCTGTTCCAAATTAGAAAAACTTTGCTCCCCAGAAGGTCCTATGGGAGCAAGGAGGAAGGATTGCAGATGGGCTCAGTGTGGCCATCCCTGTGTAGATAATGAATGAGAAACCTGCACAGTTGTATACACAGAAAGAAAAACACTTAAGTCTGTGATGAAAGGCCAGATGAAAAAGGAAAGTGTTATAATTCAACAGAATATAAAAGACAGCAGCGGGCCATCCTTTCTTCTAAGGAGACAGGTTACTATATCAATTCCCTGAAATCACAGCAGGACTGATGGATTAGTTGGAAGGGAAAATTGGTGCCTGAGGCACTTCTAACTTCAGTGTTTCAAGTTGTCCATAATCCTTCGTAGCCTTCACCCAAACATGAAACCCTGTAATGAACATGGGGAATTACTAAGGGCAAGAAGCACTCTCCCTAGTTATTTCCTGAAATCCAAGCCTGAAAGAAAGTACCAGCGTTCAGGTGCACGCCAGACCCTTTGTATTCATTGCACCTTCAAAAGAGTGATGCCTCTGGGCTGGACCCAAGCCCAGCTAAAGAGATGGTCTTTGTTTTAAACTGCAAGCGAGCCTGGTGAAATTCCTCTCTGATGAAGTTTTGTTTCATTCTGGGTAATATAAAAAATGTTTCATACTTGTTTTATAGTCTCCTTGGTTGAACAAACCTTGAAGTAAGCCTGAACGAACATCTTCTTCTAACCTGCGCGTGTAAAAGAGGGGCGGCAGGACTGGAAAGAAGAGGTAGGACTGTCTACCAACACATGGGAGGCCAGGCTGCAACATATGCTTAAAACCTGCACTGGTCTTGTTGCATACAAGATGGAAAAAGTCAGCCAGCGGAGACAGAAGCAAGGTGAGGGAAGGGTGCTATAACCTTTTGCCAGAAACATGCTTCAGTGCACCTGCATCTGTCTTGTTCTGCTTCACACAACCTCAGCATGTACGGGAAAGCAAGAAAGGAGACTTGGGATTTTCACAAAATTTTCACAAATTTTCACAATATCCAAGAAAAACTCAGAGGTTGGACTTGACCATGTTTGAGTGGGACATACCCATAGGAGTCAGCACCCAGCACACTTCGAAAGGTAAATTACCTCCTTTAGCCTGACAAAATGATACCTTACATTAAATATGATCATTTAAACATCATGATCGTCAGTGATATCTCTACTCATTTGAAAAGAAGATGGAGAGTTGCAGAACTGCACAGTTTACTGAGCCATTAATTGGTGGCCTTTGGGAGGTGCTGCATCTTAGGTTTCTACCCCTAGTCAAAAAGGAGCCAAGGTCAAGAGCCCTTGGGCACAGTCAGTGAAAGCTGAGCTGATGGGATCCCAGAGAGCACACGTCATACTCTAAATCTCTATAAAATCTGCTGTGAGCTGCTCTTGTTTAGGTGCATGCTTAGGATTTATTTCAATAGTTGGAGTTTGGAAGGACACCCCATCCCCTTCTCATCTGGTTCCTGAGGCACCTCTGGGAACAATCTAAGCTGCGCGGCAGCAAATGACGGCTGTAATCTGGCTGCAAGCTATCAAGGTTGAACCTGGTGGAAAGTGGCACCCGTTGTGGCTCCAGGTTCACGGCTAGGGTGGATTAAAGCATCATAAGAAAAAGCAGGCTGGTCTGTCTCAGGTCAAGGAAGAAATCAGCAATGAGCCGTGGAAGGATATGCTTTCTGGGCCATGTAATTGAAGATCACATGGCAAGAAATTGTACAAACTATTGCAATCCCTTCTGGAATATATCCCTGAATTTGGCTCTTTACATGCTTTACAAAGGAAAAAAGTTCAAGGTTTTAAGTAATAAAACATTTTTCCAAGAATAAATAGTTGTAAGAAAAAGGATCAGGAGGAACTACTATAGCAGGAGATAGATAGAAGAAAACATCTTTTCTTTGCAACTTTTAGCATCCTCACGCAAATATAATGGATAAGTTTCCCCTTCTTAGGGCTTCTTACAGGACCTTTCTTTCTCTTCCTTTTCATCTTGAATACCAGTGCATTTTCAGCAGCAGTAAAGTGGGCTGGCAACAATTCTCAGTTCATTTTTTTGTTATAAAAATTAAATTGGGTATGATGAGCTTTTGTAAAAGAAAGCGAGAGCTGAAAATATCCAGAAAGTCACAAAGTACCGCCAAAAAGACATTTGGGAAGGGGTGAGGCTGTTTAAACTTACATTCTTCCCACTCTGGGCCAGCTGTGTTTCTCTTCTTCTCTCACACCCATCTTGTAAGCAGATGGAGTATTTTGAAGTGTTAATATAATGGAAAATAAGCCAAACTAGATTCTTAAAACAGCTCCTAATTTAGTGTAGTTTAGCTTAAAGCAGCCTGGCTATTCTCAGTAACTGCTGAGTAACATAGCCAGACTAGGTGAGGAAAAAACTAATTTGGCTTTTTTCACTTTCACAGGGGATTTTGGTGGTGAGTACTGCAGGTAGAGCTGGAAAAACTGCATAGTCAGTCTCTCCACCTGTGGCTTGCCGATGGAAGTTGCACAGAAGATGCACTGTGGGAAAAAGAAAGAAAATATCAGCACAAGAGGAGGTTACAGTTTCACTTAGATTTAGTTTGTGCACGAGTCCACTGGTGAGTTTTTTAGACTCTTTCTCCCAGTCCTCACATGGATAAGGACAGAGATAATGAAGATTTGCTGAGATGAATACTTCTCCCTTTCCCTAAAACTGGTAAAGCAGCACGTGACGATGGTGATATTCTCCCTGTATGGGGTGAGTTAGAAGGGTTTTGTGCCTGGAATGGTACACTTTCATGACAGATATTTGACCTGGTGATAAGTAGAAACCTATTAATGACACTAAATGACTTATTGTACTTCGTCAGCAGTGTTCCATGACTATTCCCTGATCCAGGAAGGAAAATTCTCCCCTCAGCTAGTTCAATTGTATTTGCTGCTAATGACACCGGGAATTTGCACCTAGGGCACTCAGACTGACAGCTATAGCACACAAAAGCAGAGTAAACTTTATGCAAGAACCTCCACTTTGGCTTTGATTAGTCACAGTGTCCCAATTTGCTGTTCATTCTGCTATAAATTAGAAATAACTCAATTTAAAAAAAAAACAAACAAACAACTCCATAAAAAAAAAAGATTTGTATCAAGTTTTTTCATATTCATTGTGAATCCCACCAAAAAATGCATATGAAACTCTCCATCCTGTACAGAGCTACTCCACAGCAACTAGAGTACTGGGCACTCGAAATGTCACTTGCAAAGTAAAGCAGTATCTCTATTTGTGCACTAATTGCAGAAAAATTAAAGAAAATACTGCAAAAGGTGAATATCAGTTGCCCCAAAGAGACTGAAACCTTGGATGCATTTGTCTGGATATACCACTTTCCTACTCTGATTTATGCAGTGGCTTCTGAACAGTGGAAATAGGTCCCTGAGATCTCCCTGGGCCTGTACTTCAAGAAGGACTTTTCAATGCAGTGTGATGCCTTTAGGTCTTCATAATTCTCCATGTACCTTTCAAAAGGTTAAGGGATTACAATTTGGCAGATTTGCAGATGACCACATGTTCTGTTATCTGCATTATCTGATTGTTTTGAAGAGGGCTTCCCAGGAACATGTAAATTGTCTGAAGGTTTTCCTCTGTCTGTAGGAGGATGGTTTAAAACTGAAACATCCACGTGTAACATGTCAGGGCCCCAGGTTTAGTACTTGAGCCATACAATACCTTAGATGGACGGCCCACTATCCAACCAAGACAGATACTATGAGCACATGGCCAACTGCAATAGCAGGAAGAGCAGTGAGAAATGGCTTATACCTTGCTTCATGTTACAGAGAGTTCATCCCTGGCTTGCTTCTGCATTTGAGGTCATCTATCATGCCCATGGAGAGGAGAAAGAGTTTGACTGGATATGAACTTTCCTGGAGGCCTTTGTTGTGTGGAAATCCAGAGCAACAACCCTATCTGTCATGCATGCTGTGTATATGTACATGTACACGTATGAGGAGTCTCATGGCTGATTCTGGTAGCTGCAAGCCTGGTATTTGCTTTCCTAGCCAGGTCAATCTTAAAGTTTGGCTCTAAATGCAGGTCCAAACAAATGTGAAAGAAACACGGTGTCATCAAATTTGGTTTGCAATAGTTTATTCTAGCATCTATTCCAAAGTTACTTTTTGGTGCTGATGTTAAAAAGATTCTGTGTTGACTTATAAACTGGGAGTTAGAATCTAGGTCTGGCACCTCAGAGAAGCTAATTGTGAGATGGGCTTTCCTAAAAAAAGAGCAAAGTCTCATTGCAAGTCAGCTTGTGGGAAATATTCTGCTCTTACAAATCTTGCAAACTGCTGCTGTTCCAGTTTTTACACCAGTCTGAGACAGGACGTTAGGAAGACTGGATTGAACTGATAGATCCAGACGCCTTTTGTGCTCAAAAGCAAAGTAGAGCCGTGGCTGCAGGATAAAAATCAGAGTTCAGAAAGGGAAGGATTGGAGCTAGATGGGAGGTGGAGAAAGACGGAAGAAGGGAGTGCAGAGATAAGGAAATGAATCTGATAAAGAAGGAAAACTAAAAGAAATTTAGAAAGACATTAAAGGGATGTGATGAGAGAAATAAGAGAGTAAAAGGCAGGCAAAGGAGAAGTGTGAAGACTGTGGAAAAGACAAAGGAAGTGACATAAGCCAGGCTTGATAAAAGAAACAATAAAAAACAGAGGGTAGAGAGTGGAAGGGAGTGATAAATGGAAAAGAGGTAGTAGCTGCCACAAGGTAATAGACATAACAGTCTGTTTTACATGAGGCTGTATAGCTGAGCTGAAGTGCTGCACAGACTGCAGACATGCATCTTACCCCAAGTGAAGCACATGCTCGCAAGTTCAAACATGAGCACACCCACACCCAGCCTCATACACGCCTCTGCACACACATTCTCCAGCAAAATGAAACTCGAGGTTCTCAGTTCAGTATAAGTTTTATAAGCCATAAAGAAAAAACTGACAGATTTTTTTTTTGCATTGACTCAGTCTGGGTTAAAGAGGAAAAGTTATTCAGTCTTGGATGAGGTCTTCTGTTCCTCCTCTCTCCAAAAGTGTATTCACATATGCGTTCAAATAAGTGTTAGTATAGGTATTCACAGCCCCAGTGGAAGTTGTGCATTTTGTCATGATAGACCTTGCCACTTGATGTGGAAGTGTGTGATACAGCAGGTGATGCAACTGGGCAGGGGATGGGAAGTTGTAGCCCCTTCAGACCTCCTGTACAGCTCACCCTCTTCTGTTCCTACAAACCTAAACACTTTTGAAACCTGTCTCATCGGTTTTTCTCCTCTTGTGGGAACTTCAGCTTTCCTGAGCATGTTCCATGCAGAGCTCAGGTGATGGTGGCGCTCGGGTTATGTGATTAAAGGCTTTTCTCCAAAAACACAAAGGCAAGTAGAAGAATGGCCAGCAGGGGAACCCCAATAGCCTGATGAAAGAGAGGAGCCCCCTGGTCTGGCTCCTGCCAGGGCTGTCACAGGAGAATGATCAGCCCCATTGTCTGGGGCTGAAACCCATCAAGATGAGTCATAATGAAAGACTGTCATTTGCTGACTAGGAAGGACAGAGAATAAATTCATTTGGCACATTCTGTTGAGAAGGATATTAGCTCAGCATTGGATCTCAGTACACAGCATCTGGTCCGTCCTGGAGGGCACTGCCCCTTTTTCTGCACCAACAGAGACTCATAATGTTGTGGCAGTGGTTGAGGCAGCAGGCAGACAAATATATTCCTGAAAAAGATCTGAGACCAGGCCATTACAGATCTGCTGTGTTTCTCCGCTCCAGCTGAGGGATACTGGGACCTTCCCTTGGGCTTGGGAGGCTGTTGAGGGATGTTCTCCGGGACTAAAACTGAAGGCAGTGACTCTGTTAAGCTGTGATAACTTCCCAGTTACTGAAGGAATTAAGGCTGGTGAAATTCTGATAGCCCAAATCATGAGTTTTGTCTTATTTAAGAAATCTCTTATACACTGAGGTTCATTCCTACAGGACCTGTCTTGCACATCTAGATGTCTTCCTGTGTTAATAGGGATGCACCCTGTGAACGGTTTCCCGAACTGGCTGTGTCAGTCATAGGCCTGTCCAAAGGAAGTGCTATCTTCATCCAAAGATCATCAAAATAGATGGAAAGCTATAAGACCTTCAAAAGGCCAAAGGAGTAGCTTCAGGTCATCAGAGCAAACGCAGTCATGACTTCATCTGTGCACTCACTGAATACCATCCTAATTGATAAGCATCAGCCATTTGGGGCTCTACCTATACCTTCACTGGTCACTATGCCACCACAGATGTATTTAAAGCTGAGGGGCATTTTGTGGGTGATCCTTCAGATGCTGATATCCACTTGAGGTTAGTGAGGTTAAAGACATTAACTGGTGAACGTGCTCGTGAGCCAATGGGAAAAGAAGATATTTTTTTTTCATATATCATAACAGTTTTGATAGCATATTGGATATGATATTTCCTATCAGTCACTGGAGTCCTTCAGGATGTATAGTTTTCACAATCTTTGGCTCCCAGTCTCTCTCTCTTCCTTACTGGAATCGCTGTACTGGGACCTTTAGCTGAGAGGGAGAAGAAAGAAAAGTGGGAATGAGTTCCTTTGCATGTTACTCCCCAGAACATGAGGAAGGGCAAGGTGATGGTGTCCTTTAATGATACCCAAACAACAAAAAGTTCTTCGTCTTCAGGTAACAGACTTACATGCACAGCCGGATGGTGCATGTATGTGTAGATTGCACATCTTGAAGAATGCCACTAGTATATGAGTCCATCCTTTGTTCCAGGATACGTCAGAAAATATTTAAACAGAAAATTAAAATATTTCAAATGCACTGTACAGCCAGGATGCATGCAATTAGCATAGATTTTTCTAAAGAAATAGATTAAATGAGAGAAAAATAGTTGCAGAATGTTTGCATTCAATGTGAGAAGTACAAGTTCTGAACACGCATCTTTCTTAAGAGGCTAGTTTGGAGAGATTAAACTTTTTTTTTGAGTGATTGTTTGATTTTTATTACTTTGTAATAGGAAAAGGGACCTTTTTTTTTGAGTGATTGTTTGATTTTGATTTTTTAAATTACTTTGTAATAGGAAAAGGGATTCTGGAAGATCTCTCTCTGCTTGGGAGACTTAAAAAGACTGCTCTGCTCTTCTGGCCTAGAAAAGCAAGATAAATGCTAGTACATGGACAACCTCTACGCTCAAAAGCTGCATCAGTTTACAGGATGGAAAGTCAGGAAACAATTGACTAGGTTGAAAAGTAACTTTTATTTGTTTAATTTGCCTTGGTTCCTCACTGATTACACTAACACTATGCAAGGGCTCCATACTTTTAGCTGTGTAAGTTTCTAAACTGATCTGTTGAATCTGTGTGACCTCTGTGTGCAGAGATGGCTATAAAGAGAGAAGATGGAAGAAGAAAGTGGCTAGGTTGCAGGTCTGTTAAATGTAAAATAGAAGACGAGTGAGACTTTTTTAATTTCCAGCTTTATGCACTGTGCAGACAGGAAACAGTTCATTTTATTTATATGATTATACTAATTTTGGTTCAGAAGTTAATAGCATAATTCCCTTTGTGGGGCCTGTCATGCATTGAAACTAAATCATCCCTCATGGTGTAATACAAAGGGGGGACTGCGGACTCAGTAGAGCCATTTCCCTGTCATTAGCAAATTTCATCCTTATGTCTGGATACCAAATACACTGTCCACAGCACAACTGAGTGTTTTTCCTAGCTGCAGAGAATATTGTTGCCTTTGAAGAGCACCATAATTTAGAAATTACAAATTTTGGTTTTAATCCTTGGAGAGTATTGTCTGTGAATATTTTCATGTACTTAAAAGGTGCCACACGGGACCTGTGTACTGCCAGAGCAAGCCCTCGAGCTCATCCTGCCAAAAGTCGTCACACTGTTGTGCTGGTCCCTCAGTCCTACCTGCATTTGGCAGCTTTTACATCAACAAGTGTGGACACAGCTCATTCTCCTCAGGAGGAGTGCTCTGCCCTGTGCGCTCTCCATGCTCAACCTGGGGCTCAGGGGGAATTGGGGGATGCAGGTTCACTTCCACTCATGCCTGAGGGTAAATGAAAATGAGTATGGAGCAGCCTCCCTCCTGAATCCGTCAGGGCAAGAGTCCCACCAGCTGCCAGCAGCCCGGCAGGACTGGTAGGTGTCAGGATACCGGCGCTGCCCTGGCTGGGTAGTCTCATCCTCAAGCAGTGATGAGAGATGAGCAGAAGAGGCTTCATAGGTTTTCATGGTAGATAATGAATGCCCATCTGGGTGGAGGTGGGAAAACACAGGAGCAACAGTGTCCTGGTCAATAAGGAACGTGGGACTGGAAACTGTGATATGGGAAACACAGTCTCACAGACAATATCTGGTAATCCTAGCACCAGTGAATGACAAAATATAGTAGGGAAACTCTTTTGGTATCATTAAACCCTGACAGAGGAGTGTGAGAACATGTGTGTGCACGCACGCACACGCGCCTGGGCATGCACTGCACACATGCCCAAACTGGGAAGTAAATAATTCCGGAAAGAATAGGAAATTAATTTCCAAAGTCATGAACTGAGGGACCCACTGCTGCCTGTTATTAGGTGGGAGCGGGGATCTGGAAGCCAGGTGACCTGAGCTTTATTTCTGCCGCTGCTACTAGCCTTGCCTGCGCTGGCCTTCTCTGAGTCTCAGATGCCCATCTGAGACCTGAGGGTATTGACTGAAGGGCTGTCAGGTCCTAGAGTGAAAGGCACTGAATGAAAAGCGTTAACAGCTGATAAGCGATACTGGTGGCACCCTTTTTTTTTTTTTTTACGGTGGTGCCTTTCTGAACGCTGCACGAGGACAAGCGCCCAAAGTTTGTTTCTCTGCAAACTCTCCCTCGTGTTTCTCTTTCCAGATGGCTGGGCGGGCGTCGCCAATTAAAAACAAAGAGAACACTAGGGAAACGAAAGAGAGGAAAAGAAAGATATACAGAGCAGCAATTAGAGAAGAGACAGCTAAAATAGGTTCATGATGGCAGGGATTCCTTCATGTTTGAGGAATGTGTCTAAGGTGAAGCTTTTCTACTGTAAAGGCAATTTGGTGTTAATAAATGGCCCCCCAAATTCTTTCCTCCTGAAGATAATGTGATGAACAAGTAGATCTGAAATAGTCCGGGAACAGCTGAGCAATTACAGATGGGTCTGCTGTGAGCAGAGGAAGCAAGAAAAGGTCAGCCTATTTATGAAACTTGTGTGTTGCCGGTTCACACAGAGTTAAATGCTTGAACTGCTATTTGTGCCTTTGGAAATCTCCCACAAAGTCTCCCGGGAGACATGTTTGCGAGAAGTCTGCATCAGCTTAGAGCAAACTGGTTTAAACCAATAATGAATTGAAACTACTATAAACCCTTGTGTGACTATTTTGCAGCTCACCAAAGCACATGGCTGTAAGGAATTTAATCCAAAGGTCTCTCCATACATAAAGGCATATGATTTGTCACTGATTCAGCTGAACATGTGGACATTCTTAACATGCTTTAGAAATGAGTTACATTGATTTGCCACCATAAGCTAAATTGATTATAAAAATGTTAAAATTGCAAAGTCCAGCACCAAAAGTTAGGAAATACCCCAATTAAGGTGATCAGTATAACACGCATATGCTGCAGTCTTTTCTTGTGAGATCACGTCATCTTCTTTCCAAAGACGCCCCCCACTCAGAATATGGTGTTCAGTTACTGACAAGTTTTTCAGTGTTTTGGTTTAATCCTCATTGTTCGGTGTGTGGTCCCCAGCCCTGTGTTTCAGATCACTCTTCAGCCCCGTGTACAAAGGCAGAGCTATTAGTCCACAGGCAGCCTTTTTTATGCAACATGCTCTGAGAATGTGTAAGTGTCAAGGTGGGGACCCCAACGATAAATAAATAAGTGACTCCTTTCATGGCACACCCCCATCTTTAAAGTACAACTCACATTGACTCAGTGCTCAGCTCTGCAGACCAGGCTTGGCGTCTCATCTTTGGCGCAGGGAGGAGGGAAGAATACACAATTATTGACCTACCCCCAAAAAACCCCATTTGGAGGGATTAGACAGGCATTCCTCAGGAGCTTTGAGGCAAAAGCAAGGCTGGACTCCAGTTCTCTCAGGACAGCCTTCAGTTGTCTAAGCCATAGCATGATCCTCTCTCCCTCTCTCATGCTGTCTCTATTTTCCTAGTGTCATATTTATTTTGCAGGTTCTGTCTTCTTCAGCAGTTGTGCAAGGTCTGGCAGGCAACAGCTTTTTTTATTATGCAGCCCCATTTCATCACCAAAGTACCTTACATGTGCATATTGCATGAGATGGGCATCCTGGAGAAAAATGGTTGTGTTTATAATTAGTCATCATAGTGTACATGCGCAAGAGGACTGAACTTAAATTTCATGGTTATCTTAATTTTGCTCCCTCCTAACTTTTTAGTATTTGATTTTACAACCCTGATGATCTTTTAATGTAGCTTTTGTGTAAATTTTCTCAATTTTCAAAACAGCAAACTGAAAACCTGGGAATTCCTATGTAAGAAGCAATAACTACTCCCATGTGGACCATCAGGTAGGGTGACTCCTTTGCTCAAAAGCAGGTCTCAAAAATCACAGGGGTCAAACAATGCAGTTTCATTCTGGTTTTTGTTTTTCATGTGACATATTAATAATTTTGATTCAAACTGAAATGAGTCTCTATACGAGATGTAAATCCACATGGAAAAATCAAAATTCCTCCTTTTCAAAGTGTTTGAAGGAAACATTTAGATTTTTCAGGATTTTCACATCACTGAAAATAGTTCGGCAGTATCGACACATACTGGAGTTGGTGGTGCTGGTTTCTCCTCAACAAAGTCCACATCTCCAAAGTCTTCCCTGACTCCTGCCCCTTGAGGGAGCAGCACAACTGGCCGTAGTAGGAAGGGGTCATTTTTTTATATGGGCTAGAGGACGAGGAGGCAAACACTTTGCCCAGGAGCTCTGCAGCAATTGCTAACAGAACACCCAGAGAATCCTGGCGGGACCTCACTTGCAAAACATCGTAGTGTCCCCCTTTTCACAGTGGTCAGGGTCTCCCTCCCTGCCCTGAGGTGCAACCGTCACCCCTCCTTGCCCTGGGCTGTGTTGCCCATCTCCGGGATGGTGGTGCAGAGGTGCCTGTCCAGCCCCGTACAGAAACAGCCTGGAGGCTGGTAGGACTCAGGACTACATGCAACATGCACCATGCACCGTGCAGTGGTGCCTGTCTCTGCAGCAAAGACCCCTTTCCTGGCATGGAAGTGCTGGCTCAAATGATTGCAGACGCTTATTTTCTTTTCCCCTCCCAGCTTGTCCGTGACCCTCCAGCCTGTCCTTGTCCTGTTCCCATCTCCCCCTACACTTCAGCTCCTCATCTCTACCTCCTCATCTCAGTTTCCAGACAGTCACCAGCTGCTTCCTTCAGTCCCAGCTTCCCTTTCTATTTCTAGTCTCCTCTCTCAGCCTCCCCCCACGATGCTCCCCCCAGGCCTGTCTCTACCCCTGTACCTGAGCCCCCACCACTGCTGATCCTAAACTTTGAGGCACCGACTTCTTGGTGAAAGCCCTGGTATAAATTTATGCTAAGGATGAAACTTTATTTTTCTGCCTAATCAATTTCCTGGGACATAGCTGAACTCCGCACCCCCCCCCCCCCCCCCCCTTTACTGATATTAAAAAAAAAACCCAACAAATAAAATAAACCTGCAGAAATCTGTTCCAACAATTCTCAGGTTCAACAGAGTTCATTAAAAGAGAGAGAAGAAACGCATAATTGGATGAGCAGAGCAACACTTAGTATAGGTGCCCTTTCCAGCTCTGGCTACAATATTCCCATGTGACCTTCTTTTCCAAAGGCAAGAGAATTGGAAAGAGAGACAATACACTAGATTATAATCTCAGTTTATGCTGCCCTATCCTAAGAGACAAAGGGCCCTATCTGAAGATGCGTGGTCATGCCTAGCAGTAATCACTAGTCTGTTCACTATTGAGTAAAGATGAGCATAAATGCATAAATAGGCTTCTGCCATTTCAGTGTGGGAAGTTATGGGTTGCTGCCTGTGAAGCCTGTTCAGAAAGCGCATGGTATTGTTATTACCCTCCAGCTCAAAGAAACATTTCCCTCTAGGCTTCGTGTGTACTCTTGTATCTTTCTGTGGATTTTCAAAAATAGTTAATAGTTCTAGAAGTAAATCACCCTTTCCAACAAGAGAGGAAAAAAGGACTTCGATTCCATTCATCCTACCTAGTTTGTCACCTACAATGTTATGAAAAGAAAAGCCTCCAGTTGCCCATTTTGTGCTGTGCTCATATATCTCTACCTATGTGTGCGTGTGCGTACATGCATATGCGCATGAATGTGATTGTGCATGCAAGAGTATGTGTGATAACATCATCCAGATGCCACACCATACTGTTGGATTATGTCAGTCTCACCCAATGAAGCACACTGAGCAAATGCTAATAGTTAAGAGCTAATAAACACTACACAGAAGGTCAGTGCTGAATCGTTTGGATTGTGCACATGGTTCTCAGATACTTTCCCCCAGTATTTCCCTGTAGCTGTAGATAGGCTGTGTGGCTGCAGTTCTCCCTGTAGGAGGGATTTTTAAAGCCCTGCACTTTACTGAGTCAGCTCAAAATGTGCAGAAAGAAACAACCCCGATACAGTTGGACAGCATTATTGCCAGAAAACAGACTTCACAGGTTTCCAAAGGATGCTCACAATGAGAGTTCCCGTGTCTTTGATATGGTTGGCTCAATGCAAAAAAAGAGAGGTCATATTTACAGAGGTCAGAAATCAGAGAGTATATGATTCTTTGTGTCCATTTTATTTCTCTGTACCTTCTTGCCTTTTTTTTTCTTACTGGTCATGACATATAAACACAGTAGACTTAAGGCTGTGCTCCTGTCTTGACAGTGCAATCTTTATGTAAATCAAGTTAAAACGTCTTGGTTCCTTGCATGATGAAGTGCACTCTGCTTTGCCGTATGCTATCCTTTCGGCCACCTGCAGCAGTTAATAAACTGGAGTCTTTGTTGACCAAATCACTGCCCACTTCCTCCTCTCAGCTGACCCTTCTGTGAACTGCAAGGAGTTCCTGTTGAGACAGTAGATGTAGTTAGAAGTTGACCACACAGTGCTGGAGACAACTGTGGGAATAATGAAGACATTGAGAGAGTTCAAAAGAAACGTGTTGGATCAGTAAAATTATTTTGCGTCAGTCTCCAACTGTTCATTTAACCCCAGACCTAGACTCCTCCTGCTTTAGGATTATTTAACCTTTTAACCTTTCTAAAACTTGGGTGAATGTCAAGAGAAATAAAACACTTCACTGTTAGGATGGCAGCAGACACTGTTGAAGTTCTAGGACTAGAATTGGACCAAGATTGATGGACCTTCAAATGTGGTCTGTGTTGAGACCTGAGCTACAACTACTTGTAAGATCAAGGCAACTTTCTGACCACAGAGGCAGTGTGAGACCCACATTTGGAACAAGCTCTTCTGTTTTTCCGATGCTCCTGTAGAAGATGTGCTCTCCCTCCTGTCGACTCTATGGTGCTCTGACATGGGGATGGGGTTGGGAGCATGCATGTTATAGGGGATTTTGGAGATGACTAGTCAGGACCAAGGTGGATGGGAGCACATATTGGAAAGAACTGAAATAAGGTTGAGAGAATAAGAGATTCTTATAGGAGAAGAAGTCTCTCAGGAAGATTGCCATGAGTTCAGACCAGGAACTGGGGACTCAAAAGGAAAGAGAAGAATGAGCAGCTGATGATGGATACTTCTCTGAAGTTTCACAATGCAGTTTTAGTAGGAAGGGTCTACCTTGGCAGGCTAAGACTCTTTCCATTCCTTTCCAAGAGTGGCCCCATTTCCAAGTAATTTGTCCCCCAAGACAGCTTTTAGCCTTTATTTATGAAGCTAAGATGGCTGGTAGTCCTAGAGGTGGGAAAACACAGCTCAGCATTAATGCAGACATGTGAGCAGCCATAAATAACCCACGAGTGTGCGCAGATTCTGTTTTACCCTGCAGAAATGCCTAACCCCCTCAACACCAGTAAAGGTGCTCTGTGCTGCGAGGGACCAGCAAACACAAGGTGCGTTCCTTACGGGCAGATGCCCTCACTTAATCTGCACCCTGTAGAGCAAGATGTTTACTGCTTGTAGAGAGTCCGTCCACACCTTGTGGAGTTATTTCACCCACTAGCAATGTGGTCAAGCTCAAGAGCTCAGTTCTCAAGTTTGTAATTTCATAGATTGTAAAGCCAGAAAGTACTTTAATGATCATCTGGCCTGGCCTGGCCTCCCACATAGCACATGACAAATAATGTCACCAAGTAAATCCTGCCTTAACTCTGACAACTTGTAGCTGAACCAAAGCGTATCTTATAAAAAAAAAGTTGTTAAACCTTGATTTTAAGACCCAAATGACGGAGAATTTACCACATCCTATGGTAGTTTTCTTGAAAAGATTAATTACTTGCAGGGCTTTAAAAAGGCATAGCATTTCTCCTTTGATTTTTTTTTTTGTCTTGACCAAATTTTGCCTTTGTTTACTATATTCGACAATCTTGTCATGTTAGAAACAGTATTATCAGCTCACCTCTGAATCAACTTTGTCCTTTAAACTGGATCGTATAAGCGTGGTCTGGCATCTGCCCCTGTCTTTTAGGGACCTTTTGCCCTGATTGCTCCTCCTATCCCAATATGCTCCCATCCCACTCCTGCAGCACAGCCATGCCACTGTGGAGGGCCAAATTTGGTAGCGCCAGCACCAACGGCTGGTCTCTCTGTGTTGCAGAGTAGTAGGAGGAAGAGTTATTTACTTATTCAGGTTTTATTTGTGATTCCAGTGGCCTCGTTCTTTGTCTTATCTGTGATGGGCCAGACGAAGCCTGTGGGCCATGACTGAACTACACTGTCGGCAAAGTAATGTCTGGGTGACTCAGCATTTGGCAGAAGTATCTTGAAAGTAACCCAGAGAATAGACAGGCAGAACTGCTGCTGTGAGTGTTGACATCTGATTTTCATCCCCAAAAGGGGGAGAAAAAAAAAGACCCACAAAGGTTGAGATGCTGAAGTTTTGTGGGGGACAAAAAGTTCTGAAATTCTTCCTTTTTAAAAAAATCAAAATGTTTCATTTACTTTTGGATTAACACTGACCTGCACTTGCGGGCTGTCATGGAGCTGCCTCTCCTCCCTGCTGGGCTTGGCAGCCTGTGGCCCAGGACTGGCAAACTTGTGCCTCCACAGTGTTCTCAGAGCAGGACACCAGAGCTGCAGCTTAGACCTGAGGCTACAGGGGCACCTGTAGCTTTTGAGGACCACAACCCCAGCTCTTTATGCCGCTTGGAATACCCTCCCTATTGCTAATGTTTGACCTGTCTGGTCTGTATAAAAAGAGAGCTGAAAAGCCCATGCACATCTGACCTTATGTAATGCATCATAGTCCTTCTGTAGATAGGACTTCCTTCTTGTGATAGTGGGGTGTCATGGGAGATACAGTCCACAGGGGTAATTTAGCTCGTGGTGCAGACTGGTGACCTAGGTCCCTCAAACTCTAATTATCTGGGGATTGCAGTGTTGCAGAGCTTAACCACCAGTTGACCCAAATGAAATCGGGCATCCTGGTTTTATCAAACAAAAATCAAGGATTTCCTCCAACGTGGAGTTTTCTGGTGAAGAACATCTGTTGTGCAGAGTTGTTTTCCTGTTCTTCTGTAAAAAAGAATCACCTCAGCAGAAAGGTCTCAACCATCTGTATATGCACCATAGGTGGGGGGGGCAAATGTTGGGAATGGCTGGACAATCAGGACTTTGTTTTCTGAGCTGACAATACACCTCTGCCACAGTGAATAGGTGAGGAGTCTTGTGCTATTCAAGGCGTACCACTGGGTGAGAATTTGGGTTGCTAGAAGTACATTTGGGGTTCAGTTATTAGAAGTTCCCGCATAGTTTTTGAAGGGCAGTGATGGTCATTATTTTGCTCAGGACAAATGCCAAGTAAGGCCACTGGATTTAGCTGCAGTACATTCCCATGTTGTTTCCAATAGATGCTCTTTGCTACATGAACTGAGTACTGCCACACAGACAATTCACCATTTCTCTTCAATTTAATCTTCACCACAGGGAACTGACTTACTGTCTTACAGATTATCACACATTTCTGTACGATGCACAAATGACAGTATGCTCCCCTTCCCCCCGTGCTACATGTTTCTAGTCAACTGCAACCAGGAGCCTGAAATAAAAAAAAAAAGGAAAAGGCAAGTCTGTTAATCCACCATGACACATACACCTTGATTTTATTTTATTGGAAGGATTTTATAAGGGCTATTATCTCCTGGTTTACATAATCCAACACTTCCCTTAGGGCAATCAAAATTGAGATTCATATGACTTGGAGTTTACAATCCAATGCAGCTGGCAAAACTGGGATTCAGATTCATGACCGCAAATGCAATCCTACTGCACACACACCAATAAGGACAAGAAAAGGGAAAAAAAAAAAAAAAAAGAAAAAAGAAAGAGACAGACAGAGAATAAGAAAAGCCCTGGTGAAGTCATCTATCATATTGCTTGAGCAGGAGTGTTTGAGAACTGGTATCATTAAATGAGTAGAAACTTCAGCTAATTTGATTCAAAGGTTGCATGACCTCTACTAAGTGAGGGACTCCCTTTCCCTGCTGTCTTTGTCTGTTCTTAATAATTTAGCCAGCAACAACATAAGATCCAAGATTGACTTTTTCTGCTACAAACATGACTTCAGTCCAAGTATTTTAGCACCTGAACTCAAGTGAGGATAATAAATGTCACAGAAATATTTATAGCTTGGTATATGGAGAATTTCCAGTTCCCTATACTGCAATAACACACATCCATCTGCTAATAGCATTAGAGCTGCAGTTTTAAAGCAGATTCTGCCTGAAAATAGAAGGCTGCAGTATGCACAGATAGCTGTTGCATTTAAGTGTTTGATATTAAGCTGATAATTTAATTAGAAATTAATTATCCAGCCTTGGGAAGCCATTTTCTTCCTGAACTCGGCCCACACAGAAATTCAGACTGAGCTCTGTGCCTCTTCCACTCCTCTGTGTTCATTTATCTGAAATCCATTCCTGCAATACTGAACTGAGGGAAGTAAGCACACAGAAAAAAAGAAGGTTAAAGAGGAATAACTAAAATTCAGAAGTGGAAAAAAGACTTCTTATCCCATCTAATACATCCCTCTGGCCAGTACAAGCGAATTATTCTTCAGGACTTTGTCAGGTCTAGTTTTAACTGACTGCAGTGATGGAAGCCCCATCTCTTCCTTTGGGAGAAAGCTGCACATTTGAACAAAGCTCCCTGCTAGCAAATATTTCCTGATACTAAGCCTGTATTTTCCTTCTTTTTCAAAGTGATCCCTTTAATGCTGGCTTGATGTGAGATTTTTTCCCAGTGAACTCAGCTCTGTGAGACCTGGAATGCTTACTGGAATGTATGTCTCTTCACCCCCAGATTATGGTTTGAAATCCGCCCTAAGCTCACAGTGACTGGAAGCTGCGGTTATAGCATATGCTCTCACAGGTCTGTGTGAAATAGGTCGAGGTGTGTAGTCCCGTCCTGAAGGTACACAACACAAGCAGGGCACAAAGCGGCTCCATCATTCTCTGTTGCAGATCCAAGGGCTGGTGGGAGCTGAAAAATCCTTTTGCAACTTCCAGAGACACACCAGGCAGGAGGTAAAGTGCCTGGGCAAACGTGGTGGGAGGGGACTTTTGCTCTTGCACTGGTTGTATCAAAGTGCTTTGATTTTCACCCTTCTTTATCCCCTGGCACCTCTCACCAGAAGTGAAAATGTAGACATACTGTAGGAAAATAAAGATTTTGGCAGAACTGGGGTCTTTTTCATTTAGAAAGGATGTCTGAATGTGGGGTTTTCTTTTGAGATCCAAGATACATAACTGAATAACTTCCTCACTAATGAAGTGTTTAACATCTCTGGTTGCAAAAAAAAATCAGAGGTGGACAACCACGTAAGAGGCTGGTTGAAGTGAAAGGACAGATTCACCACGCTGGGGTTAACCCTTATAGGACATCTGGTGCTCTGCTCTGTGGATGAGGAAAATTGTGGGAAGCGACAAAGGCAAATGGCATCTGCCCTGTGGTGGGGTGGGGATATGGTGCTGCTTGGTTGTGGGACCAGCATCAACCTGCATCAGGGCCCCACGCTGCACCTCTTGGGAAAGACAGAAAGAAGGACACCCCTGGGGTCTATGTGGTCTAAGAAGGACCAGCCTTTCAATAGCCCAAGCTCCAGCCTAAGTTTAGGCCAGCTTAGATGGGCCTTGAACGTATCAGGGCTGATGATGGTGCCCACGGGGCTGCCCTACGCTGGGGGACCACGGGAGTTCAGTGCTGCAGCTGCTCCCTGCAGCTGACCTCAGGGCTGTGAACCTGGTCCTGGTGTCAAACCAGCATGACATTTGGAAAGTCCAGCTCAGCCACAGCAGGTGAGATTGCACTGTGCTCAAGTATGTCATGTGTCACAGTTCTGGCACATTAACGACAATGCAGAGGCCATACTACATGTCTCCAGAGGGTGGGTGGAAGAAAAAGCTGGCTGTCCTTTCTCCTCCAGGTGGTGGTGGTGGACATTTGTCTAACCACCACCCTGCAAAGGGAAGGGGAGAGAGAGGGCAAGAGTGAGAGAAGTTCAGTGCAGGACAGAATTCCAGGGTTCAAAGCTGTCACTGGCAGATCCCCAGTGCTGATGTGACAGTGCTGTTCACAAAGCACCCTCGGGGTCAGGCTCTGCATTTCAGCCAGGTAATCCAGTGATCTTTCTTTCATCATGTGACTTTCATCATGTCAGAAAGCCTGCTTCACCCTTGGAGTGACACCAGTGGCTCGTTCTGGGGGTGTGTGGCAGTGTCTTCTCAGAGAGATGAAGGTTTCGTTCCCCATTTCTCACTCCACAGAGGATGAGGAAATACCAGCCTTTTCCCTCAGGGTCTAGGAGCGTTTGCAGCATGTCTGCTCTGTTACTCACTGGTTCCTCATCCTTAATAAATGGTTGATAGTCCAGGTGAAAGTTTCATGACAGAAATGTTGGCATCCACTCTTCTCCCTCCCTCTGCCAAACCAGCAAAACTGCTGGAACACCTTTGTTCTGCTATTCTTCTGGAATGAGAAAAGGTGTCTGCTGTCTCTGTCCAAATGTCAGGAAAACCTCCTAACCCTTGCTATATATAAAGGTTATTCACCCTGAGGACTGGCTGGATTAGGTCATGCAAAAGAGATATTGTTCATAAAGCTACAAATGAGAGCTTAGTGGATGACTAAGCTTATCTCTGCTTCTTGCTCCATCTCTTGGTCATTTCTTCACCGACAGCAGTCTCCTTGCAAGGAGTACCTCATTCAA
>NW_009647236.1:47020-53422 GCF_000708025.1 Charadrius vociferus | reverse complement strand
CCCAAGGAATTGTATTCTTACGGCTTACTTCCCAGTTGAAATATTGTTATTTAGCTATGCTTGGTTTCAAGGTTTACAATATACTTCCCTGTGTGCTGTGCAAATTAGCATGCCCCCATCAATAGCAGGGCTTGAACAAGCTGCTGCACTTGGCAAAAGACACCAGAGAATTCAGATTAGCTTGCTGTACAATATTAAAAACAACAGCAACAACAAAGAAAATCAAACCCCAAACACCCTTCTGGGTGAGCCAGACCATACGTAAAGCACCATTCCATAGCAAACACTGCTTCATGAGAAATTCAGCAGACGAGTGCAGAGTTTCTTTTAGTTTTCTGTGATCACAGTCACACAGTGTAAAAACTGTTGTGGATCCTTATTTCAAGAGGTAACATAAGATCCTATAAGCTCACAAACTGCAACACCATGGCTCTAGTAAGGGGCTTTGGAAGCCTTTTCCTGCTTTTCTTAAGCCAAGACCAGTATCGTATCAGACTGTAAACTCTGGGGGCAACTTTAAAATACATCATTGCTGAGTATGTGAGGAAGCAAGCTGAAAATGTGCCTTCTGCAGGAATTTGTGTGGGTAAAATTTGATCGCTCTGATGTTCATGGGAAATGAATGAAGAAGCAGTATAAGCATGGCCACAGTGAATTAATTTGGAAAGTTACACAAATTCTATTTTTTTTTCAGCTTTTGCTGAGCTTTTCTGCAAGTCCAGTTGTGTAAAACCATCTGTTCTTTCTTGGAGCAACCTTATTAAGACCCACTAATAATATTTCATCTGCTTCCTACAGAGAATGTCTCAGCCTTTATTACAGTTCCTTAAGTGTGAGAAGCTGCAATCTTGCCATCCTATTTGCACTCAGAAAATCTGATGATGGTAAATCTGTCATCTCTCCTTGAACAAAATCACTCCTTCCTTACACTGTCTCTCCTATTTGAGGTAAATTCCCGTTGTGCTTTAAACAGTTACTTATTATCGATTGGCATAAATTAATGTCTATGCTGTGACTTATGGTAGGTCCCATGTTAGATTTATATGTCTGGTAATTGCTCTGATAAAATATGTTCCTACTGTAGATGAACGGGTGAAATGTGTCCTGGAGACTGCCCGTTGCCAGCTGTACTTCTTTGAAACATTAGCTCAAAAAGCCACTTTATATAGTGAAAAGCTCTTTAAAAATTATTCAACATTCTCATACAACTTCTTCTGGAGAAAAATCCTAATCAAAATAAAATTAGTTACTTTATTTCACTTCATGTTGAAGTTTTCATTTAAATTTGATTCCTAAAGAGAAACACATTTTAGTTTTTGCTCCTTGCTTCTTTTCTCCTCCCTTTCCCTCTGTAAAAAGGAGAGAGAAAAAACCCCAGAAAAACGAGGAATATGAACATGAAAAATGCAAAAAAATATGAACATGAAAAATGCAAAAAAGCACCATAGAAATATTTCTTATGATTTTGTTTTTGTCAAAGACAAAAGCAAAAAGAAATATATCCACTTTCTTGCTTTTTGCTATCCAAGAGAAAAAATAACTATGTCCAAATGTTCGTCTTCCAGTTTCTCAGGCTTCTGAGTTGTTAAAAATTCTTTCTGGTGGAGAAAGGATGGGATGGGGAGGGAAGGGAGAAAATTAAGAAAGAAGAAGGAAGAAGTGACAGCCTAATTATCTAATGCCTGAAAATTGCATAACAACAGGAAACAAACAAAAAAAAAGACAGTAAAAACAGCCACACTGAATTAATCTGGAAAGTTGCACATTAAAAGTGTATCTGCAAACTGAGATTGTTTCTAGGCAGAGACTTTTTTGACAAAAGTATATTTTTCAGCAGGAAAACTTCCTCCTGCTCTGCTCCTTTGATCTGAAATGAAAGGATTTTTTTTTTTTTTTTTCAGAAGACCTTTTCTCTGTTGAGCTTTCTGAATCTTAAAACACCACCTTCTCTGTTTGATCTGATTATAAATATGTTGTATATTTCTGGAGTGGGTTCCTCTCAGAGGACCATTGCAGAGAGCACAGCATACGCACGTAACTGCTCTGTAGGCTGACCTGCCATGAAAGAAACCGCACAGGATAGCACACAACTGCACGGAAGGGAATCTGGAAAAAAACTTAACCAAAGCCACCGAGGAAAATTTCTGCTCTAGAAGTTAGTGGTCTGCTAGACCACTAGCATCATGAGGTCTTTACTTTCCGCAAAACCCAGCAATGAGCTCAGTCTCTGAGGTCTCATCGAAAAGATCTGAGCGCAATAACTACATGATCAGCACTTTATCTGTCCGAGGAGAAACTGCTTAATGGGTTCTGCTGGGATTTGAAGCTGCGGTTCCTTGAAGCCTTGCTGCCTCAAACCAGTCACTTAGGTTACTAGTAGATGACCCCCAGCAGTCTTCGCGAGAGCGCTGTTTTGTCTACTTACAGAGGAGTCTTGACCGGACAAACAACAAAAATGTCCCTTGGCATGGAGGGATGTCTCTTGTTCGCCAGTGTTTCTGAAAGGACTGGGTCACAAGCTTTGCAGCTCCAGACCATCTTTTCTGCATTGGTCCTGGCAAAAGTGAAGGAGCATTTAGCTCCTTTCCAAACACTGGTGGTATTTTTCCACCGTTCCTGCAGTGCATCTAGTGTTCAGTGTTTCATTTACTGGAAAGCATCCAGAGGATGGGAGAGGAAGGCTTTTCCTCCCGTCCTCCAGGAGCAGGAAATGCTCTAACTGGGAGAACGTCAAGGGCATTGCAGGGTGGTGGGCTCTGGCCTTCGGCGGGGGGTGGTGTTGGTCTGCCAGAAGCTAGGGAGCTGCTGAAAAGAAATTCCTGCTTTTCAGAATCTGGACCAGATTGCTGTCATTTAACGTCTGTTTCCCTCACCTTCCCTCACTGTTCAACGTGCTCAGGCAGTCTGTCCAGCTCGGAAACAGTGTCGTCAGAGGTGGTGGTGCATAAGGCGATAATTCCTGTGCCCCCTGGTCTCACTCCTCCCCATTTGAGAAGCTTTCCTCCGCAACGACAACAATAACAGAAGTTCTCCTTTCTAGTTTGGTCAAGGGTGGAAGCTGAGCTCATGTTTGTATATCCTGGCTGTTGAGATGGAAAGTGTGAACTTTACAGAAAATTAAATGTGCAGAAAAGAATGGTGGAGGGGGAGGGGGTCGCTCTGGAGAAAGAGAGACTTGCAGACGGAGATCCCATTATGTCCAGACCTCACAGTGTCTCCCCACTCATTCATGCCAAGCGCAATGTGGGCCGGGTGTGAGGCAGAAGTCTTCAGACTTAGCCAAAGAAAGAGGCCTCAGCATGTGTTGCTGTGTTTAAGCAGTGAAGTCAGTACGGACCCTGGCCAGCTGCCAGTCATACTGGCATTGCTGTTATTAGATACCATTGTGTTAAGCTTAGCACTTTTTGTAAGCCAGAGACATTCCTTTTGTGTTTTCCCATATTCCTGACACATTTAGAAGAGTTTCAGCTTCAGAGAGAAAAGGCACTAGTAGTATAAACAAACTCCTGGTATCCATCAGGCCCGGACAGGGAGAGAAAGTTGAGGCAAGATGAAATCACTCTTGCTGAACTCAGTGCAGGTTAGGTTCATTAGCTATCGAGCTTGGGTTGACATTTTATAAATAACTACTTTGGGAAAGACATTCCCTGAATTGCCTTTTGCAGAAATGCCATTAGATCCTTTGAGCAAACTGGAAAAGAGAAGTAGCTAATTAGAGCTATGGGGACCTGCACAGTGGCCATGCCAGTTGGCTTCTGTTGACTTGTTTGTGACTGGAAAGTCAGTTTGGATCCATTTTTTGGTGCTTCGTGATTTTTCTTTCTTTAAAGATGTGATTTTATAGCCTAGGAAGAGCCAGAAACAGTGGAAGAAAACAAATAGTTAGCCTGTTAACTAATAGTTAACAGTTAATAGTTAACCTTTCCATCATTCCTCCACCAGACGACCCTCGCCTGTCTCAGCCCTCAGCTCCATGCACCATGCTAGCCAGCTGTGTGAGAAAACCTTATGCAACACTTTCAGCTTGCACAGCAGAGGTTACAGATTCTGTAATATTGGGCTTTTTTTTGGTGACCTTTCTTTTCTGTTAAAGACTAAGGTGAAGTAAACTAAGACAGACAGTCTCAGAACCACAAGACTGCTCATCCCTTGTGGTTAACCTCCTCTGCTCACCAGGGCAGCATTAGCAAACTCTTACAACTCTCCTTTTTAGCTCCTGCCAGAGCTACTCTTCTGATGATAAGCCTATTGGAGTTTTAGCCCTGCTTGAGGAAACCACTGTGTGGTTAGCTGTTTTCCTCCACTTTCTGGTGAAGGACAGTTTGCCTCCTCTTTCCTCTCTTTGCATAATGCATTAGTCTTCTCTGCTGCCATCTCCACTTACCCTGAACCAACACATGGTTTAAGGAGGGACATCTTATTGTACGAGTCGCGACATGAATCTTTGCAGTCAAATGAAAGGATTATGCTACAGGCATAGCAGGGCAAGAGGTAGGATTTGTATGGGTCCCAAAAAGAGAACTGGATATTCTTTTCTGAATATGGGTGGGGTTGAAGACACCCTACTACAGTGTCAAATTCTTACACTGGGCAGAAATAATTTTCTTCTAGAAGTGCAGATACAAGATGCAGGAATCGCAGCAACAACCACACTCAAGATGTACAGCTGTCTATCTAAATGTGTCTTAAAGGCTAAGAAAGGAGGCAAGATGAGGAGACTTTAGTCTTAAAAGTTGATATACATTGGGAAAAAAAGCTTGGGAAACCATCCCCAGCAATTCTATTCAAAGCTCTTTTGTTAGTTCTCTTTATATTCCTAAGCAAGTTAAGTTTATGCTTTCAGGATCATTCCCCCCTGCTTTGCAAATTATTCCATGAAGGCCTATGAAGCTCCTTGAATAATTTTCACGGCTTGTGGCATGATACATCTCACCATTAACAATGTTCTACACTTTCCAAAGCTATACACTTTTAAAGCACTTCCCCATGAAATGCTCTGCCAAATACAAACAGTACAGATGGAAGATTTCCATGCCAAATGTCTACCTAATGATGATTTTGGAAGGATGGATCAACTGTTTCAGCTAAACTGGAACAAGAGTTTCCAAACATGAGATTACAGGGACAGATACTTCTTTAAGAAAATTCAAGCTTTGAAGAGCTTGAAACTTGGCATAGGAATGGTGCCTTTATTTATGGTATGTGCTTTTCGGTGTCTCCATGAAAATTCTTCTAAGTTTGACCAACCCAGTTAGTGGGTTCAAATGATAAAGGATGAGGCTGTGAGCCTAGTCATCCCAGTCTGGTAAGTGACCCAAACTTTTTATCCTTTTTTAAATTCCTGTATTATTTCTTGCAACTTAGGAAAATTTGTAATGTATAAAAGGTATCTTATATTTCTCTGCTTCCTTTGCTTAACACCTGTCAGCTCCTGCAGCAGGTGATGTGTGCATCCTGCATGAGACAAGTCCTCTCACTACTCAGCCTGGATTCCTCCTGAGGTGGGGCCTTGGGACCTTCTTGCAAGCTGAAGAAGGTAGGCATCCTATGGGAAAATGAGTTTGTGATCACACATTAATATTGCATAAACAGGTCCCAAATTTTTGTCCTTGACTTTCTGTCCTTGAAGATTTTTTTTATATAGATTTAAAAGTGTGATTGTAATAAAATTATGGAGTAGAGTTATGTCTTTGGGGAAGTACTTTTATGCTTCAGCTGAGGCACTGGTGTTCAAATGTAGCTGGACGGAGGTGCACAGATTTAGGAGTTCATAGCTCCAGCTTGAAACATATTAGTAATGCTATGTATTTGAGCACAAGTAAATCTTCAAATAGAAATAATTTTGTAGTTTCCCTAAAAGTTAGAAAAACTCATTGTTCTCATTAACAGACACATTGCTATGCTACTTCCAAATTGAAGGCTGCTTTCCACATTAATGTCTCCAGTGCACTAGGGAAGGCATGCTTCTCTTTCCTCCTCCTTTTTATCCAAAAATAGATACAAGAACACAAAACATCCAGTATGAAACCCACTGAATATAGGTATGTTTTGGTCCACTGAATGGAAATCTTAGAGACTTATACATATGGTAGAAGAACATTATTGTAGAAATTGGTTTATAGTTCCATCTGTCACGTTGCTAATTGCAGTTGCTTTAAGTCTGTATCAACTTTGAGACTATAATCCCCCTTCAGGTGCTCCAAGAATGCCAGGGAATTTGGGAGTCATGGTTTGTAAAAAAAATCTGGAAAGAGTGCACAGCCATCTTCACATCATCTTAAAGTGAAATGTGACTGATGATGAAATCTGACAGTAGGTTGGAGAGGAAGCTGTGACCAGACTGCAGACAAGGTATACAGCCCACTGGAGAATGCTCTGAGCCACCAGGATGTGAGGCAGGAA
>NW_009647236.1:2684-47006 GCF_000708025.1 Charadrius vociferus | reverse complement strand
CTATGGTGCGTTGGGCAGTCTGGGAGGGACAATCAAATGTAATTCAGTCGTCTTTATTGCTGCTCAAAAGTTGGAATTTAATGCCTGAGTTTACAGGAATTAGAGCGGAATCAGCCTTTCTGTTTGACACAAACGTTGCTTTGAGCTGTTTCAGGCACCATAAAGTTTTACTTAGACCTGCTCAGACATGAGCATTCCCCTGCAAAAGAGTGGGAAAGCCTGTGACATTCCTATATGAACAATGGCTGAGAACAAATGAGTTCAGAAGCCTCTACCCATACCTTTGCTAGCTGGTGATGGTTGAAAATCAATTAGAAACCAACAGAGCAGTGGCAAATCCCATCAGAAAATCTTAAGACAGGAGCTCAGTTCAGTTTAGGTTATCATTAGGGTTTTTGATAATTCACATGTGTTTGTACACAGTAATAATTTCCATACACTCAAGTAAATGCTCACAGTGTTAAAAATCATGAAATTCAGCTTTAAAAATCTATTATGCCTGGATTTGAGGGCATTTTCTTCTTGTTGTTTTTATACCATCTTTAAAACTTTCAAGTCTTGATGTAGTCATGAAGCAGATCCAGCACGATATGGTTGAGGTCAGCAATTATACGCTATAAAGTTCAAGCAGATTACAAATAATCTACTATGTGAAAGAAATAAGTTTCTCATTATTCTTCAAGGGTAGACTAAATGAGCAATAGCTATGTGGCAGCTTGTATCTAAATTACTGAATCACAGTTAGTAATCTTTTAGCTGATGTTGTCATGTTAAAAGCTAAATTAAATTTTCCAAATTATTCAGAAAAAAAAAAACCCCAAGTTCCATGGTTTGATATGCTTAACGGTGGCTAATATAATTAAGACTGTAATAGATTTCAGTTACAAAAAAACCCAGGAAATAGGGAAGTACAATGAACACTGAACAAAGGGCTATGCATAGCTCAGTCTGGAGCTCCCCAGAGATAAGTTACCAAGTCTAGGGAAGATCAACATGTCATGAAATTAGTTCCAAAGCGTTTTCTAGAAGGATTTGCATCTCTGCCTTGAAATTGCTTTGCTATCCTTCCTAGTTATAAAAAGGTCAGTCAACAATTCAGAAATTGGAAATACCCTTGTTAAGTGAACAAGCGTAGGGTAACGAAACTGAGCTGGCAAAGCAAATAGTTTTCAAGATTAAAAACAGCCACAGAAGTATTTAACAAGCAATTTAATACAAATCAAAGGTGTTTGTGGATAAAAGAGGGCTCTGATGACTACTTTTGTTGTCATAATTTGCTTGGCTGTTTTCTGGAACATACTGAGGCAGAAAAAGCAAGGAGGGTGGTAGAGTGCAGATCATCAAGCACTCAGTGAGGACTGTGCATGGGTTGGTTGTTAAGGCTGTAGAGGTGTGTGCAGAACATGATACTGGAGGGCGACACGATGCTAGAGGGGAGGAAAGGAGGAAGGACTTGCAAACTGACAGAGATTTCAGCTACGCTGGGGAAAGAAATGAGCAAAAGCACAAAAGTGTGCAGTGTTCAGCCAGAGTCAAGCAAATAACAACATATCAAAATGCACACTGTGACAGTCATTTTCTGATGGAAGAGGAAAAAATGTAACAGCAACAGCTGCTATCACTTTGCTACACATTGTATATTCCAACAGAGCATCCACAGTACGGATGTGAAGGTAATGGTAGCACTACACAGATGGCTTTTTCATAGGATCAATGGCTGTTCTTTCTGTAACTCAAGGTGAATGGACTCGCCACCCAATAAATGAAACATACTTTTGTATTGGACACTAACTGTAAAGGATTAGCTACACATAGGTGACAGTAAAATGTAGTGATATTACCTCCACTGAAAAGTATATATGAGCTAGATTTTTATGTTACAAATTTGAAATTTTGAATTCAAAAAAGTACAAAGAGGAAGAGCAGCTCTTATTGGATTAAAGATGGGCTGATCCTTCGGTCTTCCAGAAAGGTGCCTTTATTGGAGGAGGGAGAGAACAAGACACTAAGGAAGAGTTTGAGAAGCTGTCAGCACAGCAAAGAATAGGGCTGAAAGTATACAACAGTTAGATATGTTGCAATGTGAAAACTTTTGCCTTAAAACAGGCTTAGAGAAGTTCTTGGATAGGCTAGTTATGCTGAGAATCGTATTGGGGGTGACAGAAGTGAGATTGTTAGTACATCTGATGAACTTTGGATCCTCAAAAGAACTAAAAGTGTAAAAAGGTAGTTTTCTATTACCTGAAAGGGGAAAATATTGGGGAATGTAGCTGATGCTAAATATTTTCTATGCTAGATGCCCCAGCAGGATTCTGGCAAGACCTCCTCAAAATACAAAGCACATGTTTGTGCAGGTTCAACACACTCTCCGGGAGACACAGTTTCTGCAGGCTGTGATTTGGGCTGTGTTTGGTATTCCAGGTGTTTCACTAAGACATTTAGTGGTGAATTTTGGATGGCAGGGAGCGTAATAGGTCCTGCATATCATTTTGACCTAGGGAGAAATAGTGGAAGACCATGACCAGGTCAAGTATCTTAAGAAAGAGCTCATGTTGCTGGAGTAAAACTGAAAAAAACCCAAACAAACATAAACACAAAAAAATACAAATATAAATTCTGTGTAGTGTAAAAAAGAGTGGGGAGAGATATTAAAGCAGTAAGACATGATGACCCATCTCAGAATGGTCAGAAAAACACCAGTATTCCTGCCCTAAGAGATGAGGAAGCCACAGAGAGATTTCTTGGACCAGTGTGGCGCATAGGAAAGTTTGCAGCAAGCTCATTTACTTGAAGTAGGAACTGTAGGTCACAGGAATGCAGAGTGTGACAGATCAACAAACGCCCGCAATAGAAGAAGGCTCAGAGAAAGTAGTCAAGGGTCATGTGTTCCTGAAGCTCAGAAAAGAACGTAGGAAGTAAGCACCAAGAGATGTCCAGAAGACACAGAGTGCACACATTCAACAGCTGGCAAAGCTGAAGGAGTTAATGAAAGAGGCTGGAGTCCTGGGAGACTATAACAGTAAATGCAAAAGCAACTTGTCCACAGATGCCTCTGAGGGGAGGGTATCAGTATGGCTTTCCTATGCCAGTGTGGTCAGAGTTGGAGACCAGTGGCTTATATGTCACACACACCAACAAAAACAGAGCGTCAGCATGTTCAAATAGAGAAGGCGGCATTGGCCCCGGTCCACAGGTGTAAAATTTCACTTCTTTATTTATGGGAGGCCAGCGTTAGCTGAACTGACCATAAAACCTTCCTAACATTGCCAAAAGGGACCCGGTAACCTCTCATGCTGTACAATACACACATTTCTTTTTTAGGTAGGGGTACAATTTGAAGATTAAAGACAAAAGTGGGAAAGAATCAGTGGTTTCAGAGATGTTTTAGAACATTAAATCGAAGAACAGTGGAGCAAAATTCAGAACTAGATACCACAAATGATATTTGGTTTAAAAAGAAACAAAGTAAAACCAAAACCATGGTGGGTCTCAGGTGAAACACAAACTCTGATTGCTAGAGCTACAGGATACTCTTCAAACTACTGGTTGAAAATGGCTAGGACAGCCCCCTGCACCAGTTTGAGGGTAAGATTGCATTAAAAGGTAGAGTTTTGTTTAAAGGTGTGAGGCTGTTGAGTCCTAATGTACTACATGAAAAAAAAATCCACGCCATTAAAAAGTATAGAAGAGCAGGGAGACATTTCCGTTGGCAAAAGAATAATTGCTCCATGGGGAAAAGTAAGCACATGTTTATTTGTGTTATCCACAAAAACACTATGTACTTGTTCTGCACTGCTATTCTAACCAACATAAGATACGCTTAGTGTATGCTATTACAGTTTAAGCAGCTGTCAAATCTAATTTTCTTTTACATGGCATTACTGATGCAGTGAGGTCTGATAAATTAATGCCAATTTGTGGCCATGAGTTCAAGCAGTTGCAAGTGAATTTGGGGTTTGGACATGAACTTCTAATTACTATTATTCCTAATAGAACAGATGGGTGGGAAATGGTGTAAAAATAACTAAAGAAGAATGCTTAGTCAGACTCTGATCCATATTTAGCTCTGTTAAATTGAGGATTGTCAGCATGGCTTGTCACCCTCTGATGTTTTGCTGAGTAGAAAACTAAAGCCAAGAATGGCCCAAACAATTGGAAGCTGATGTCAGAGATACTAGAGACCTGCCAAAGTGCAAAGAAATCAAATAAGGGGGAAAAAAAAGAAAGATGGAATTCATGGTGTTGGAAACTGCCTCTGCTTCTTGAAAATGATGCGTTAATCCATGATGATATGAGGTCATCACCTGTGATGGTCTGAGTCTGTGGGAGGACAGTAGTCACCTTATCCAGTTCCCAAAGACAGTGATGTAAAGAGCACCAGGCAGCAGCAGCAGTCTGAGGTACAGTAGCCCTCAGATGTGGAATACTTACACTCTTACAACAAGAGAGTTGACTGTCTCCTGAGATCAACATCACAGACAACCTGGTTAAACTTGCAGAGCCAAGTATGAGTGCAAGGGACTTTGTAGATCTAGCTGACCACTGTTAACCAGCTTAGCTAACAGGTTGATTATAATGTTTTTAATTTTGCATTCTATTAATGACGGACTTTAAGTCTTGTTATCAGCTTATGGCTTGGAAGGGAGGATGTGATATTGAATGACACAAGGAAAAACTGCGCTTTCAAGACAGAGAGTCCAGGCTGCCCACTAAAGAAATACTGATTGCTGTCATGCGCAGCTCTTGGGAACACACCCAGAATAAACATCTTGCCTGTGGCTCCCAGACTAGACAATGAATCAGGGACTTGGATGCAACCATGGCATGGCACACAGCAACAAGCAAAGGCTAGCTAGATTTTGTGGATAGCTGTTGGCGCTGGCACTGCCACAGTGGCCATCAGTTTGGGTGGTGCACATGCAGTTTCACCAAGCATTAGGCCCTGGTGGACCCCAAGAAAGTAGGCAGGAGGATGCTCAATGTTACAGGACAGCAGCCACTAGGTGGCTTTGAAAAGTCCATTGAAGAGACATGCAGATACCTCTAGGATGGGGCTAATTCTGTGGTTCAGTGGCATGTGAACTACAGCTTTAGAAACATCAGTGGCTCTTTCATCATGAAGCTTCACGTTCTTGAGCTTTTTCAGGCACTAAAATGACTTTGAAAGCCTGTCACTTTCTGCCAGCTGCAGCCAAGACCTCTTCTGTATTCTCAGCCTCTGTTTTATGGGGAGCTGCAGTGTACTGAAGTTTAGCCTCTTGCTGGTGGGGTGCCTTGTGACTACTTTGCCCAAGGAAGTCTTGCCGACTACCACTCTGCTGGGGTCTTTTCACGTCTCACAAGTAGGGTGTTCAGCAGCTGTGAAGACTGCAAGAAAGAACCAGAGGGCCTGGACCAGGCACTTCAGAGGCAAACACTGGAGTGGGAAGCGCGGCAGAGTTTGAACATGAAAGCTGGGGAGAGACGAGGTCAAAGTCTAGACGTTTGGGAGCAAAGGTTCACTTTGAATAGAGAAGGGGCCCTGGTGGCCTCTAAAATTACCATAAATGTCTGTTTACAGGAAGTGGTTGAACGGAACAGATCAAGTTAGGGCACCCGAGGGCCTTTAAAACTTAGAGAAATCCTGTGTTTATGAGGTAGAGGGGAATTGGTCAGAGCTGGGAACATTGGAAAGTTGTTGGTGAACAGACTGGCTTCAGCCAACCAAAGCTCTGGGAAAGCAGGGCTCAGCTGACAGATGCCTCCACAGATGGCAACCCAGAGCAGTGTCCATGCTGCAGAGCATATGCAGTCCATGAGCAGCTTAATCTGCTCACAAAATAAATGGGAAAATATCCCCACAGGGGAAACCTTATATATACCCAGGAGACTCATTCCTGTAGTAGTCCGTGCTCCCTAAGCTGTTGAGCTTGTTCTCTTGAGCGCCTGAACAGCAGTGATCTCATACAAAAGGTCTTACCAAGTTGTCTGACTCTTTGCTCTCTTCAGCCATCATATGGCTAAATGAGACTGGGGAAAAGAAGGGAGTGGGGAAGAAGAAAAGCAAAACAGAAGAAAAATGGGGCTCCCAATTACTGGCATGCACATCTCCACACAGACTAAGCAGCAAGGGCTCACAGTTAGCAAACTGCTCATAAGAGCCAAGGCATTAAGTCATTTCTCCAGGGAAGAATAAAACTGAACTCAGAGTCCAAAACTCTGCCAGAAAATGCAGGGCAGGGGGAGGGGAGGAGAAGTGGTTCGGAGAAAGAGAGTAAGAAAGGAGGCATAGGAGAAAAAAATACCAAGAAGACAAAATGAATGGGTGGTGGGTAAGACAGGAGAAGGAAAGGGTTGAGGGGAAGGGAAGGAAACAAAGGCAAGCAGAAATGAGGGCAGCTGAGCTGTGGGATAACTACGGTGTCATAATACTCAGTAATTTCTCAGGCTACATTCTCTCTAGGCTGTGGTGTAAACAGTTAAATAGGGAGCAATTTCTGCCCTGATGGAGAAAACAGCAAGTGCTTAAGCAGCTTTGTGGCTACAGGGTCTGTCAGCGCTCTGGACCTCGTCTCAGCATTGCCCGCTAACTCAGGCCTCCAAAGCAATGTTTCAATGCGATGTAGCAATAAAGACGTGCACAGCCGTGATTTGCCCCGGGACGCATCACATACTCACCTTTCTGGGAACTCGGGCTCCCTGTGGGTGCCTCAGTGGTCCTAATAGCAGCTCTACAGTGCCATATTCCCTGCTTTGCTAAGACTGTCTTTACACCTTCAACAGTTTTTCTCTTGAATGACACAAAGGGGTAAGTTAGTGGAGAATCAGGCTCACAGTGTTTTGCCTTTCACTAGAGCCTCCATCTGGCAATTCCAAAGCATTCTTGAGAGGTGAAACCACCTAACTGGCTAGCTATCATGGTGACTGTATTAAAGTTGGAACTGTATGGGTAGGTGACGTGTGCCGTCCACCATCACCTAGCTATGCAATCAAAACTGGAACAAGGCTCCTGCTTTGCTATAAAAGCTGCAAGAAAAACTTTTGACCCAGAGTAAACGTGTGCATGAAGTGGGACCTGCAAAGCCCATGTGGGTGATGATGTTAGGTTACTGTATCTGTGTCCCTTGGGGCATGCCCCCCATGCATGGGTTAGAAGGAAAGGGATTGTTTTGCGAAGCCAGCAGAATACAGAAGAGGCTGTAAATCAGTGCATGGATACAGAGGATTTTATTCTTAAGAGCCCAGTGAAGAGGAAATATTCTATCCAAAGGGGAATGGATATTTTGTGAAGGAAGAAATGTCATCTTAGGCTTTTCTAAGATCTCCACCCTTGGAGATTTTCAAAACACAGCTGGATGAGGCTTTGAGCAATCTGATCTAGTTTTGCAGCCATGCTGCTGCTTACTGTCTACTTCAGAGAGATGGCAAACCAGCTCTTTGGATCCTTGTGTGAGGACAAAGTCAGACTGTTATGGCTCAAGTCACTGGTAAAGGTAATTTTAACTAACCTGCCTGGTTTACATTGCAGCAGGTTAGCTCTGGTTAATCTTATGCCAGCTGAGCTCTGTTGAAAGTTTGAAGGTTGAAGGAAATGGGTTTGATAATGTGTTCAGGTGCCTCACCTATGTCCTAAATATGTCTGCCTGCTTGACCAACCAGTGGTTGAGTCACCATTGCTGGAGGTATTTAAAAAACATAGATGTGGCACTTAGGAACATGGTTTAGTGGTGGACTTGGCAGTGTTTGGTTTACAGTTGGACTCGATGATCTTAAAGGTCTTTCCCAACCTAAATGATTCTATGATTCTATGCCTGACTGTGTCTGTTACCTAAAAGAAGTCTAAGATAGTCCAGTCTTGTTCCACATATTCACCAACAACCTGGATGATGGGACAGAGTGTACCCTCAGCAAGTTTGCTGGTGACATAAAACTGGGAGGCGTAGCTGACACACCAGAAGGCTGTGCTGCCATTCAGTGAGACCTGGACGGGCTAGAGTCTACTCTTTTCAGTGGTGCCCAGTGACAGAACAAGGGGCATAAACTAGACCACAGGAAATTCCATCCCAACATGAGGAAAAACATCTTTACTGTGAGGGTGACAGAGCACTGGAGCAGGCTGCCCAGAGAGGTGGTGGAGTCTCCTTCTCTGGAGATATTCAAAACCCGCCTGGATGTGTTCCTGTCCAACCTGCTGTAGGTAAACCTGCTTTGGCAGGGGAGTTGGACTAGATGATCTCCGAAGGTTCTCTCCAACCCCTGCCATTCTGTGATTCTGTGATTCTGTGAATTTGTAGTGTATTCTGGATGAGTGTCTATGAATGGGGAAATGAGAATTTGGTTAACTATAATTATACAATTTAAAAATAATTTATTGTAGATTTCAAACTGAACGTGATATTTTGCATTGTGCTTAACTTCTAATGAGCTCTGTCAGAGTCTGGGTTTGTGTGAGGTTTGCACTTTATTCTTACGTTGAAGATGAATTGCATTTAACATATGTCTGGTTGTACAGCAAGACATTCAGCTGGTATGGATGTTTTAAATTAATCTTCCATGGAAAATACTGGTAAACAATGGTAATAATAAAGAAGGAACTGCTATGAGAAATTCCTAACTTAAAGAAGTTATTAAAGTTGTGTAGGATTTTCCATCTTCTGATCAGCCAGTACATGATTTTTGCCTCAGGTTGTTGTCAAGCTAAGTAGCCTATAATTCCCCACCACATTTACTCTTCAAGCATTGGCACATTGCTAATATTTTCCAGTTCATTGGAGCTTCTTTGTCCTTCCAAGATGCATTAAAAGTTACGATTGTATCCAACAATGGTGTTGACCCTGTAGTGGAGACCCAGTCCCAACTCCTGACTGTACTTTAAACTTCTGATGAGTTATTATTTGCCTGTGTACATTAAATGACTCTCAAACCACTGTAGCCCAGACCAGAGGCACCAGCCTTAAACACAGTGATCCCAGCTTTGTGTCATCTTTGGACTCACCCTTTTAGGTCATGTTACAACCACCTTAGGGGGTCTCCATTTTTTTTTAATATGAGATCATTACATGCAAGCCAGTAAGCAGGTTCAGGATGGGCAGCAAGACCCCCTGAAGTCTCCCATGCTCCAAAGGGAGGCAGATGCAATACACAGTCCTTGTACTGTCCTTATCCTCAAAACATGGGATCAACAGGATTGTTTCTGGAGGTTCCAGCTCTGGAGGCCAGAAGAGCCAATTGATGTGTGATCAGAAAAGGGTAAAACTTGCCAACCTCATTTTAATTCCAGGTTTAGGAGAGATTTGCAGGCAGACCTAGGAAGAAAGAAACTAGCACTAGTCTTCCTGACTTGTCTTCTGCAACAAGCTAGGAAGAGAAGCAGGGTAAAAAGAAAACAAGGAGGTCTGAGCAATCCTGACTTATGTGTATTTTTCATTGGCACAAGCCACCCTTGCTTAGCATGGGCCAGGCTGCTGCTAATGGGGACCCTGCTAGGAGCTCAGAGGCTCACGGCACACATGAGGCAATGGAAAAGCAGCAGGCAGGGACTAGAAATGGCTGAACTTTATTTTTCCAAAGTGAAGATCTTTGGTGGGCTGCAGATTACATTGGAAATCAGACCCTACACCCCAGGATCCCGCAGCTGTCCCTCTCCCCTCTAATTTTTCTCTGTCAGATTTCAGAGCTATAATTAACCACGAGGCCTTAGTGATACTATGTTAAAGTGTGTGTGTATGTGTGTGTGTGTGCCTGGGCTTCCTCACCCCAGCGGGCCTAATCCTCTACAGAAGATTGACAGGTTCACACTGAGAGTAACTTTTTAACTAATTCACTTCTTAACACTTTTTGCTCTCTCTTCCCTTTACCGCTGTCTTCCCTCCAGCCTGCAAAGGGCATCGTGGTACCAGGAAGGTGGTGGGAGCTGGCTGCTCTGCTGTCCCCCTGCTGTGCTGAGGTACCTCCATACTGACTTGAGGCACCTCGATGCAGTCCCGGTCTGGGACATCCCTCACTGCTCCCACAGTGCTCATCACAGCTGTCCAGGAAAGGGGTGCTCGGCAGCAGTGAAAAGCTCCAGGTTCAAATGCAGATGCTGGAGCAGAGGAGGTAGAGTTAATTTCTCATCCTTTCTTTGATGTACTGAAGCCCAAGCTGCGCTACCTACAGGTCTGCGTATCTTCTGAGCACGCCTGTGAACACTGCCAGCGAGAAGGAGCCCAGCAGTAGTGCATTCACAAATGTTTTTGTTTCTCTTTCTGGTTGTGGTAAAAAAGCTTTGGAGGAGACCTTTGCTGAAGTGTTGGCAGCATGTCAGTGCTTTGGTTCAGATGTGTGGCACTGCCTGCTGGTTTGTTGCTGGTTTCTGCTTCACACAAAGCCCTGACAGTGGGGTCTCTGCCCTGAACCAGCTGCTGTCACCCTGGTCCACACCCATGAGGTCCACATCCATGAACTCCTTTGTACTAGCCACCATACAGATAACCAGCCAAGGTGCTTATTGATGTGTGCCTTTCTCTAGCTGAGACAGGTTTCTCTGAGCAAACCCCTCAGGATTTTCCTGGGATAAAATAATGTTGGATTACAGCGTGTTGGATATGAAGGGCTCTGACTTGGCAAGACCTTGAAGCAGGCAAGGGGGAAAATGTCTAAAGGCCAAAGCATACCTCTCTTGTTCATGTGATGAGCTGCATCACACTAATCTTCCGTATTCCTTATCTCAGCAATTCCATTAAAGTCACTTGGTATTTAAGCACTGAGAGGAAAGGGGAGAGCATGATTTGGCATAAAAAAGAAAATACACAGGATTTTTTAAAAGTAAAACCTCATAGTATTTCAAATTGAAGTGTCCACAGAAATAGTAGGAAGATACTCAACTACTACTGTATTTTGTTGCATGAAGGAAGAGGCCTCTTAAACCATGCTTGCGTGGACGCACCTTGGTTGAGGTTGATGTATGAGCTAGCAGAAGAAGACGAAATTCTAGCTCATGAGAGGACTGTCATAGCAGTCCTACAGGGAATGAAAAACTTTGGAGGAGTCTATAGGAGGGGATGCATTGATGTCCCAGTGCACGGTAACACGTAGCCACGGATTCCTACAATCCTTAGCACAGGTTCCTACAAACTACAAGCTCTGCTAAGCCTTGCAGCCCTATTTCATCTGTGTAAAAATGAGGCACAGTAAGTACGTCTGTGAAACAGTTTGTGTTTTGGTTGGTTTTAATAGTACTATGCTGAGCTACTGCTACTGCTGTAGCATGGATTATTCTCAAATGATTAATGTTTGTTCAATTTTTTTAACAAAAAAAAGCAACTCTTCTTTACTACCTTGAGTTAATATTATATAAAGTACATTGCTGGATCAGGAGTGACTACTTACATGGACTGGATGATTTTAAATCCCACCATTGTCCACACTACTGTAACACGCAGTATGGCCAGGGCCAGGATCACCTTTTATCCTTCTTGGTTCCTTTATCCTTCTTTGCTGCTGCAGTGACAGGTATAACACTGGAAAGCCAAAGAGTCACTTGGATCTTGGTCTCTCTGGCAAGGCAATAAAACACAGGATTGTATTGGGTTTGTTGGTTTTTTTTTTTCATTATGGTTTTAATTTAAATGAAGCATATGCATGCCTAATCCAATCTAATCTATCTGGGTTCTTATATCCCATTAATCACTGACTTGTATTAGCACCTCGCACTGTCATCTCTCCCGCTTCAGAAAGTTGCTGAGAACATCATCTCATCACCGACATTCTGATGACTTGTCACTGGATTTTGTGTAAGTAACAAAACACCTAAGAAGCCAAAATCATTCCCCATTGCAACGCTTGATGTAAGCTAACGGTCTCAAGCACGAGTGGCAGACACTGCAAAAACATGCCATAAAACACTTATTTCTCAGTAGTTTTCACAAAATTGCATCACCTAAAAACAGCGGGGTTTTTTCAGAACAAGATGACTTTCAATTGATTGTTCCATTTTGTATTATAAACCTTGTTTAAGAGTACATGTTTAAAACAGTTTTATTAAAAAACCAAAGCAGCCAAATAAATAATAAGAAGAGTGAAATAACCTAGGACACATAGGGAAATGCTGTGGATTATTTCATAGTTAACTGTCTCCCCACAAGGAGACTGGAAACACAACAGGGCTGAACTTCTGAAAAGATCAGCTTTTATTAGCTCAAGCTATAATCTCGGTCGTCTCAACTGTTGAGCTGAATACTTCAGGACATTTTCATAGGGTTAAAATTTTATGAAGTCAGCATCCAGGCCCGGGTCTACCTAGAGCAGGTAGATTGCCCCAAATCAAAATTAACTCTTCAGTTTCAGTTGATATTTTTCACTCTCTGACCTCAACTGCTTAGGAATTTAAGCTACTATTATGAACTGTTGCCCAGAGGTGGATATGCTTCAGTGGAATATCAAGATCTTGTCTTTTTTAGATACATTTATTTTCCACAAGCTCCAAGATAAGCTACTTCAGGTCTTGCAGTTGTGAATCTTCATAGCACATACCTTTTTCAAAATCTTTTCTTCTCTTTTCATGGCTCCAACCCACACACAGACACACAACTCTCCCAGGCCAGTACTGGGAACATGAGATGGTTGGATTATTCGTTGCAGGTCAGTTATGAAGAGTTTACGGTCTGAGGTATGCTTGGACAAAACATCCATTGAAGGATTTCAGACAAGAAAGAAATTAGGGGAAAGCCCAGTCTGTCTGCAGACAATTTAGGAAGAGAAATAGTTTTTTTAATTAATTAGTCTGGCTAGCTTTAATCACAAAAAGAGCGTGAAGGCATGGGTCTGTTCAAAGCAAAAAGGCACGTAGCACGTTATCTTAAAGTATGAGTGAGCAGCTGACTACATTTATAATCTTGACGTAAACCTCCCCCAAAAAATCAGATTAGGAATAAACAAATACAGGAACCGTTTAAACCTTATAGAAAATCACAAGCCACTTGTCATTAAACATCACATTGTGTTTTGAGTTGAAATGTTTAAACTGTGTTCTTAGTATAGGTGGTAATCCTTTTAGAGCATATACTGTAGAAGTTTTCATGAAGTTTAAATCCAGCAGTTACAGCTCGGTTAGCTACACTATGGATGGGCAGGTCACAGGGGTATCACGTAGGTACGGCATTCCAGTTGTGTACTGAAGGCCACTTTGGATGTGACTTTGAAAATTACTTCCATGAATGATGGATGTATCCGGCCATTTAGAAACAGTGAAGGGTTAAAAGCTGTTCCTTGAACTTATTTCTGATACTGGTACAGGGCTGAAAACGCCAGCTCGCTGATTGATGGGTTCACATGGGGCGACCTTCGCATTAGCAACGCGACTCTGGTTGCTGGGTAAACACAGGCAGATGGATCCAGCCCCAGTGATTTTCAGCAGTGACGGATGGCGAAGGTATTTCTGATCCACATCACACCCTGCAGATCCCATGAAAATGACTTGGCACAGGGCGGAAAGTATTAGATTCGGGTGACAAATAATTACCTGACATCAGCTGAGGTTTCTTCAGAAAGGTTATGCTGCAAATAACCGGCTTTTACATAACTTTGTTTTCATTAAGTGATAGAAAATCACACACATACAATTTGTTTATTTCAGAAAATGTAATCCAGCCAGTGGCTGATAAAAACTGCTCCTTGAGTGTATATATCCAAGTAATCGTATTCCAGCACTGCATAGGGTTCAGGGTGGTTTTGGAGGCTTTTTGTTTGTTTGTTTAAAGCATGAATGTTTGTTCTTGTTGCTATTGTTGATGTTATATGTACTTTTTCAGTGGCAAGAATTACCATTCAGACAAGACATTTACTCAGAGCCACTGTGGTTTCATGAGTCTTTGCTTTTCAAGGACTTCAGTTCAAAAGTTCATGACTTTTATTCCTTCTTCTCTTTTCCTGGGTCTGGTGCTTCAGCAGCAAAACCAGCATTTAAATAGGTGTGTGCCCAATAAGTACTTGTCTGAGCTTCAGTCCTTTGTTTGCAAGAAGCAGCTTGTTTGTTTATAAAAATGCCTGGGGCAGGTGTGCGTTTAGAAGGCTACAAATGTTTTATGCCGCTCTTTAGCTGATAGGTGTCCCTTCCGCATGATAACATCCTCAAAATGTGTCGTGTGTGAGTGCATGTATTCCTGCGGTGAGTTAAAATGACTGTTTGCACCTTCTCTGCTGCGTGTTACCATTCCTGCCAGGATAATCCGGTGCAGTTGTGTCTGATAGGACATCAATAACAAGCCTAGAAGTTGGTATGTGTCATCTCCCCAAGATGGAGTGTCTTGTTTCTCTGCCTGTGTTGTGCTGTAAAGCTTCTGTCACTATTTAAACCTTCTTCACTAGAGATGGCAAAATTTCAGGGTGGCCCAAAATTCTCCCCTTGTCTGTACAGTCAAGTCATTCTCCTAGTTTACAATGCAAAGGAGCACAAATGAGTAGAAGCAATGACCATAATATAAGTTTCTGGAACAGTTGAGGAAAAGAAGAATGGGCATAACACTGCACATGAGCAAGAAAACCTTCTCCCAATTTCTTCTTCCTTCTGGAGTGGGTTGCCTGTCTCTCTAGGCTTTTAATCAGACTTACCTGTTTATGCAGAACCCTGCACAAACCAGTAAGGTTGCGTGTAGTTCTGTAATCATGCTTACAGGCATTTTTCCTTATATTTTTATTACATTTTTTTTGTCCTCTCTCTCATTTTTTTCCCCTCCAGTTCTCCCACATCATTAGTCTCCAGTCTTTCCTGCCTCCTTCATGGCTTCCTTTTTTCCTTTCTCTCTCCTTCTGTCTCCTTTGTCTCTTTCCGTTTTTATCTTTCCTTCTTTATCTTTTTCTTTCCTTTTTTCTTCCTTCCTTCCTTTCTCTCTCTTTCTCTCCTCTCTTTCTTTCTCTCTTTCTCTCTCTCCTTCTTTCTTTCTCTTTCTTTCTTCCTTTCTTTCCTTCTTTCTCTTCCTTTCATTAAGGCAGGCCAAAGAAAAGAATTTCACTCTGAAGGTTACTCCAAATGGGGCCATTCTCATCTCCTGCAAATTCATGCCTTGCTGTCAAGTGTGTAAAGCTGCTTTTGCCCACTTGACCTCGGAGGCAGACAGCGCTGCATAGATGTGGTAGAGGACTGTGGTTCTCACTATGTGTAATTTTCAATGATATTACAGAATTTCTTAAAATTGAGACCTGAGACCCTGAAACTGGCTTCATTTTCTCTCAGTAAAACATGCTGCTCTATCGGCCCCCTGCATCTTTGGTGTGTTTTCCCCTTTTTTCCTGTGGTGCTTCCTCTCACCAGCAAACTTCACTGCAATTGATTTTCAGCCCTCTCCCTCATGTCCACACACTTGTCTCCACCAGGCAGGGATCTAGCTGAATAATGCCAGAGGTAGTTCAGGAAATAAATGCCGGGTAGAGCTTGCTGCAGACAGCAGGCACGTTCAGCTGTAGCACACCAGGACCTCCCACACTGGCTTCCTGCAGAGATGCAAGATGGGGAAAGAGCTTCGGCGTGAAGCTCTACAGGGATCCATGCTGGTGGGGGAAGGATGGCTGTGCCACTCGTCCCTGCACAGAGGAGTACTTCAAGCAATGGTGTGCACTGCTGAGTGTTACACAGAGGTTTCAAGACAGATGTCCTTTCCAGCAGCTCCCAAAACAGCCAGCCTGGATGGTGACCTATTCTCCAGTCTCAGTGCAGGGTATGGTTTGTTAATCATAGACAGATGAAGTGCGAGGCAATATTTTCCTAGTTTTATCTATATAATTAACATTATTTCCTTTCAAATGGCAGGCTGAAGATTGGACATATTTATTGGGGCATGTGGGGTCTAACAATGAGTTCTTTAATACAGACCCAGGGTATTGTGTGCTCCCAAGAATAAATCCTGTTGTTTGGAAAGGGCGTATCAAACATAGATTGTGCTGTCTGAAGCTGGCTTTTGAGAATGAATGATGGTAGTTACCCAGGGCTCTGTGGCAGGGGCACTCTGGTTTCACAAAGCTGTTTGTAGCCTGAAAAATTCAGCTGAGTTTTGTTTAGCGTCATCTAGTCAGAATAATCAGAAAAGCAGTGTGATGCCAGAGGGTAGTCATAACCAAAACGGATCCAGCTGTCAACACAGTGGAGAGACCTTTAATTTTGCAGGCCTTAAGCTAAAGGCCAAAGTGAGTGACTGACTCAGCGGTGCGTATCGTTCCCCACATCCGGGGCTGAAGGAGAGTGTGGTGGCCGTGGGACTCTGTGCTTAGCACCACCACAGCAAACTTGGCTGATACAGCGTGGTCCACGCCAGCGCTGCATCGGGGAGTCGGAGCAGAACAGGAGCAGAGCACAGGTATCTCTCAAGGCTGAGGCTTGGGGGTCTTGTAGAGCCTAGTGCTGCTCTCCTAATTACAAGGCTCCATCCCGCGCAGTGTCACACCAGGTACGCCCTCTCAAAAAAATTTACATTCGGCTCTAATTTACTGTCACCTGCAATGCTCCTTCCCACGTGACCAGATCAACAGCTAGTGTGCAGCATACATCAGCTGCTTATCTTTCCTCTTCATAGTGTGGACCATGTGCATGTGGGAGAGTAGCGTGGACTGTGTAGGGGACTGACTTAGGCAACAGTGTCATTTACAGATCCTTCCTATTGCAAAGAGACTGCATCATCTCCAGATGGGAAACGGTACAGAATCAGGCCCGGTATATAAATATATGGCCTTTGTACATAAATAAATGATCTGTATGGGAGTTGGACCCGATGATCCTTATGGGTCCCTTCCAACTTGAAATACTCTATGATGCTATGAACCTATTTGAGGCTTAAAATATTGAGGATTCCACATGTTTAGCAACCAGTAGCATAAGAACTACAACAGCAAAAAATCAGGATGCAGAGAAGGCACCATTAGTTAGACCAGAGTTAGACCACAACTATTTGGTGCTGCAAGCCAGAATGAACCAACAAATACATGTTAGCATCAAAATCCCCAGTTGTTAAACACTGAAGTGATGCTCAGATTTATAAGCATCAAAAGCCATTCCACAAAACTGTTGGAAGACGTGAGTTTTTAGACAACTCTAAGTCTTCTGTGGCTTTTTCATTCTGATCAAATGCAAGTGAAATGATTGGAGCCATGGAATATGCAAAAATCCCTGCCTGTCAAATTCAATTCAGATATATTTTCCCCATTTTTCCTGCCACAAAACCTTCTAGACAAATTCACAGCATTCACCTACTGTATTACAAATACTATGTATTGTTGTTACAAATATCACTTCATACTGTAAGAAATGGAAGAATTTCAAGAAACTCAACTGATTCACATAAAATCTATTTTGCTCCTTACAATGAATGAGCTATTCATTGTCATATTTGCATCTAATCAGTTTCTAGGCAACCAGCTTCCAGTAACCTCGTGGTGCAATCTTGCTGGGTCAAGTACTGTTTAGTCACTTGGGGTATTTTAAATACTAGTTGTAGGTTTATTCTGTCTTGCTTCAGCAAAACATTTACCTGTGCTTTAGTAAAAACAATTCAAGCCATATTTCTTGGCAAATCCTGGTTTGTTTGTTTTTTTTTCTTTTCCTTTATTGTATCCGTTGTTATTCATCAGAGCTTTTACAAAGTTTTTAAGTTAGTGGATGAATTAAGGGCCTGAACCCATCAGCCAGAAGCTGTGAGTGGAAGCTGGGCTTTCACATACCGAACATGCTCTTGTGTGATAAGGCTGATGTTGCACTAAAACATTCCTTACACTTACAGTTTCTGATTTCTTCAGGTTTCAAGGAGTAACTGAGAACCACATAATACTGAGTACCACCACATCATGTGAAGAGGTTTGCTGGTGATGGCAAAGGGCTTTGGATGGTATAAATTCTGAATGTGAATGAGTATGATGGACTTTCTCCCTTTAGTCACAACAGCTGGGATGCAGCTGACCAGATGTGGGCATCTTCCTCTGAGTTAAATGTCTGGATGCATAGTCTCCCTTTACAGAGTGCTAATTACCTCATTGCAATGTAGACATCTAAAATGAGTGAAACAGATGAGGTCCTAAAAGTGTTTATTTCTCCTTGTGACTGTAAAAAGGACCCAGGGCAACCCACTGAGTCATAAACTGCTTCCTTGCCGACACCTGAAATTAGATGTGCTGAATCCTACCCTAACAATTTGATCCAACTGCCTTTGAGGTTAGCCCCAGGTGATGCCACTGGGTATTGGATCGGTCTCCAAAGGCATTTGCTGTGGAAGGCAGGGCAGACGCTGTCACTCAGATAAATGCAGGTAAAGGAATATAGCTGAATTTGACTGCTGCCATGAAAGATTGCTGCAGCAGGTTAGCAGTGCTGTGCACATCTGTGACTCTGAGACAGCTGTCACAATGAAATGATCTCCTCTAAGCAGGCAGATGGAGGCTGAGACCTTAGTCATGACCATGCTGGGAATAACATGGGTGCTGCTGGAGATGGAACAAAAATACAAACTATTTTTATCACCCTGTCAGATTTTATCCAGTGAGCTTCCTTAAAACCACAGTCTCCTTTCAACAACTCATCTTTCCAGCTGGGACATACAAATGCTGGAGTTTTTCTGTCTCTCAGGGATTCCCTCATGTTGTATTTGATCCTTTCTTCACTCTCTTCCCCAAAACCCAAAACAATCACAATAGTGGCTATGCATATGACATGTTTTAATTCAGTTTGCAACCACTTCATGGTACGGTTAGCACTAATCATGGCCTGTGCTTGCCACAACAGAATGGGTTCTCAGAAGTCCAAGCGGCAGCTGGACACCCTATCTGCTATGCGCAAGCTTGGACTATGTCTCCAAAGATGATTAATAGTTGGCCGATAACAGAGGAAGTCCGCAGCAGTTTGTTTCTGCTGCCAGTCTGGGACGGCATATGACCGCCTTCCCATAAGTGAATCTGTGTACCGTCCTTTTGCAGGGCGCAGGGAACTTACCAATTAAGCAGATGGATCCATCTCTTCTAGCCTGCCTTCTTCCCATCACTATACAGCAGGAAATCCCAGAGTGCATTGTCTCTGGCAGTGGTCTTCTGAGGGACCAGCTAGGCAAAGAGAAATGCCACTGCTCTCAATCGACCAGCTGCAGCCCTTCATTCTTCTTCCCAAAACAACCTGTCTCTCTGGTTTGGCAGGCTTCTTTGCAAGACGAGAAACGGTGTGGCTGAAGTATGGCACTCTTGTATCTCTTAAAAAGGTTTTATGGCTATGATGATGAACACTTGCATTCACTCCTGTTCATCCCACTGCTGATCAGGAACTGGGCATGAAAATTAAGAAGGAGGAGGTAGCAGCTGCAGTGGCAATTTAATTTCTCAAACGGAGACAGCCATGAAACTTCGGAGAGGCTGAGAATCTCTAGGAGGCAGCACTCACACGGTACTAAAGGAGAGAAAGCAGGAGAGATGCAGACATTTTCTTATGTCTGTTTTCCTATGCCCTGATCCTGATAACTTCCTTCTCCCTTTAGTGTGAGTAGCAGGAAGCCATGAAAGCACAGGGAAGAAAATTCCTGTTCTTGAAACTCCCCAGGAGGAATGATTTTACAGACTGTAAAATATTGCTTGTTCTCTCCCAGCATATACCTTTCTAATAAAGGTGGATGATTTAACAGCTAAGGTCAAATTTGTCTTTAGCTTCTCCTCCTCTTAGAAATAGGCTTGAATAAATGATTCCCATCACACAAGAAAAGAAAACTCTGTTGCTCGTTAGAGTTAATGGGTTCTTCAGCACCCTTCCTTGGACAGTAAGTATCTGACAATGCACGGCAGTTATTAAAACACAATGCTGTCAGCTGGCCTAGAGGGAATCTTAAAAGACAGAAAGGGGGGCGGATGTATGTGGCTCAGAGCAGTGTTTCTTGTCACAGTACGGTACACTGACATTTGTATTTCACTTATATTCAAAATTTCTTGAGGGCTTCCTTTCCTTGGGCATGGCTGGTTTTCCCTTCATTTATCTTCCAAGCCATAGTGGAAACAAGGGAGCTGTTTGTTATGGTGAGGAGTGTTTGGAGCTACCCAAGCTCCAGGGAACAGGACACCCACAGACAAGTGTCATGTAGGGCAGCTTTTCGTCTGATTTACTGAAGTGCTTTTGCTGAAGAGTTGGGAATCCCGGCCCAGAACAACCATTCTTGTGGCTCTGTACAGGGTGGAGGTGGGATGGAGCCTCCTGAAGGTAACAGCAAAGCTGTTATTAGTCTTGTCTGTACAGCATTGGCACTGGCTGGCTGCACCCGGTGCGTTTGCTCAGCTCTGTCTATGACTGACAACCATCCGGACCACACCAACACCAGTGGCTCAGAAGCCTTACCCTGGGTAGCCCAAGGGCAGATTCTCAAATGCTTGAATGTCGCAGGCTGTTTTTCCATGGTGTTGCCACACCGCATCCCCTTGTGCAGGGACTACCTCCCTCGAACATCACTGAGAGCAGCCTGGACATGTTGTTAATGTCCCTCAGGGCTGCAAAGCATCCCTTGTCTTGGGTTGCTGGAGAAGCCCTATGTTGGGAGATCACGAGCCTTGACCTGATGTGCCCCAAGCTCTCTGAAGCCTTCACACCTTCTCAAAGCCTTTTCTCTTGCTCAGCTGACATTTTTATTAAGTTCCTTGCTATTTAATCTCAGCTCACCATGTTGCAGTTTAAATCAGTCATCACCAATGTGTTGCGGCCCTCCAGATCAATTACTTCCCTCCCAGCTTAGACCATTCTTGCAAATTATTACCACCTCCTATAAATATGGCTGTGAGGTTGCAAAGTGTCAGTTCTCCGTGGAAAGATGATTTATTTAAATAAGTGGAGAAAGGAGATTTGGGCTATTTTTAGGCTTCTTTCTGTGATGTTACACAAAGATTTGCTCACCATGTTTTCATGTTCAGCTATGTCGTCTCTGACTTTTCACACAGTGGAAGAGGCATCCACAACAGTGCTGACATATGGCTCTCAGCAATTAGCTTTCACTGTTCAGTTTTGTTATTACTAATTCATTATTTGTCTTGTGTTCTGCAGTAAAACCAAGGGACCTCCCATAAGACTGGAGTGGCCTCCTCAGATAAGTGCAATATCCAAATGCCGCTGACAACAAAGACTTTGCGGTACGTTTTCCATCCACTTCAACTGAAGCATTAAAGCCCACCTACCAGATGACGGCAGTCCAAAGTGAAAGCTGCAAAACGTTATCTGGAATGGGAAAGAATATTTGAACAGAACAGCTTCTTATCAGGAAACCACAAATTTTTGCAGGGTTAGAGCTATTTTTAATGAAAAATCTTTATTTGAAAGAAGAAGGTTCTTTTCCACTCTAGAGTGAGGCTGGCCTGACCTAGAATAGCCAAGGGCCTGGCAGCTAAAGTATTAATGTTTAAAGAAGAAGAGTTGGGCTCAGGTGTCTGAGTAGACTTTTGACTTAGGCTTAAGCCTCTCACATCCTGGGTGAATGGTAGCATGCTGCTACCAGCTGTTTCATCTACCATCTCTGTCCTTTGGTAGGTAATTTTAAAAGGGTTTTGGCATGTCTTAATGCAGAAAGCGCAACATATGTTAAAAGCAAAAAAGAAAATGACAAGGTGGAAAAGCAATTTGTGCCCCAGCTGCTGCTGCTATTGCCATTTGCCAGCACAGAGGTGAAGTACAAAAAGGTTCAATGACTTTCCCAAGTTTACTCAAGGAGTTGGCAGCAAACTGATCTGGGATACCTCATAGTTGAGGTCCTTTCCCAGATGACAAGACTATTTACTTCTTCATTTTAGTTTAGATCCCGGAAATTACGAGCCTGATTTTTGTCCTTCCTAGAAGTCAGCAAAAGTTTTGTGTGCACTGAACAAGGGAAACTGTGGGTCACCTTATTCCCTGACGAGCCTCTCACCTTCCCATGGAGTCAAAGCATTTTACTGCGGCACATTCTACTGCAGTTAAGGAAAAGAAGTCCCTGCAGGCTCCTTTTGGAACTCCAAAAAATAAGACTTCTCCTAATATATTTCAGTACTAATTAAGTTTTTGCTATTCGTCCTACAGAGGGTTATCAGCATAGTTTACAAAGTGTCATCTTTTAGCAACTGCTCAAGAGTTGGCTGTTTCCCATCTCGTCCCCTCTGAGACATTTACATGTTCTCTTTATACAAACACACAGATAAAAAATCTCCCTGGTGTATCTAGAATATTTTCAACCAAAGAGAAAAAAAAATCCCTTGCCAAGTTGTTCAGTAGCTGGAAATGACTTGTCACGTCCACAGACCAGTAATTCTTTTTATTTTTAAATGACTAACCACGCTATGATTAATGGCTCACATAAATGGGCTCAAAATAAGTCTGGCACAAATATAGGGAAGGAGGAGGGTAAACGGGACAAGTACTGGATGGGTCTGCAGCAGGACATTGGTGGCGTGAATGGCATAGCGGGCACAGAGGAAGGAAAAAATGTTTCATGCTATTTGTAGCTCAAAATTGCAGCTACAGATGGTGATGCTGTCATGTAGCAAGAGCTCAGGACACTGAGAAAAGGCAACCTACACTGCACAGACTTGTCTCTCCCTGGGTGCTAGTGTCTCTCTGGAAGGTTCACAGGGCCTCATTGCCCCAGTGTACGTAAAAGCTGATAGTACCCTTGACTGAGTGCTGAAGCTGTGTCCATATCTCCTGGAGTGGTGTTGCCCTGTGTTTTACAATACAATGCATTTTGTTATTCCTTTTCCAGAGGCAATATTTTCCAGCTTCTTTTGTCAGCTGTTATCCTGTTTATTTTCAGCTTATATTCTACAGTGATGCTTTTGGGTGTAAATACCAGACGTGCAATCTTGACTAACGGATAAGCGTGTCCCTTCAGGATGCTGTGAGAAACACAAACTCATAGCCCATGCAGTTTGCAGGGACGACAAAGTTGGTGCTGTGGTAAAGGATGGGGAGGAGGGGCCACTCATTCAGACTTTTGATGCAGTCTTGATCACCTGGAAGAACAGGACCCTTCGAGCAAAAATAGGTTTGAATAAACCCAAACGATGATGCCAGGGCATGCATCTAGCGACACAGAATGGAAAGCTCTCTCCAGCCTGAGGAGGTCAGGCACACATCCTGGAAAGCAGAGACTCTGGAAAGGTCATGGAGATGGATAATTCCGGGGAGACGGCTGAGCAAGTCAGACCCTACAGCTGCAGGAGCAAAATAAGGACCAGAAAATGGGCAGACTGGTTTGCTTATCAAGAGCCAGCTCACAGTCACAAGCCGTTACGGCATAGTCACATGCCGTGGCAGGCAGGTGGGGTCAGACAGCCTAGGGGAAGACTGGACATGGCTCTCCCTGCGTGTCCCCTCTCTGAGTCTACAGTCTCCTAAAACCCTCGCTGCTTGCAACCCCTGTGGCTCAGCTGCGTCCCAGAAATATCCCCTCCTACAGGACTCTTCGCTGCTGCTGGAAGCGGAATCCAGCTGGCAGAGCTGACGTGGCTGTGCGTCACCGGCCAGGTTAGCTCTGCATTTCTTGTAGAAACCCCATTGCAGCTGCGAATGGCAAGTGGTGCCACTGTGAGGGCAGTTACCATCAATTTTTAAAGCTGCTTTGCCATCATTTTGTGTCTGAAACAGCTTACAATGACTCATGGTTCCTGAAATAAGAATAACAAGAGTGTAATTTCATACTTTTCCCGTGGTGAAAGCTCCTTAAAAACTGTGAGATGTTTGGATTTGATGCAGTTCGCACCTTTCCACCTCTGATAGCACAGATTCCCTGGGATAGGACTCTGCTTTGGGGCATAAACAGAATTTTGGTCTCCAGGAAACAGAAATCCTTTTGAAAAAAACTGGGAAATCATTTTTCTGGGAGCCCAAACTGAAAGAATTCGCAGGTCCCATTAAGTGAAATCTTTCCCAGTAAACAGTGATAATACAGAAGGTATACGTAGGCCTTTGCCAGCAATACATAAACACTATAGATTCCTGCCACAATACAATCGTAGAGCTCTGCCTCAGGGAAACAAGTTTCCTCTTGTAAAGTGGGAAGCCAGAAAACTGCAGAAGTAACGAGAAGTTTCCCAATTGCTAGGAGTATTACAGGATAATAATGAAGCAATAGAGGGCCTGTCAGTGCTGTGAACACATCAAGGCTGAGATGAAATGCATCATCTTTTCCTCTCAGCTCTCTCTCCCACTGTTCCCTGAGAAAAATATCTTCTGGTGAACTGAGTTTGCAACATATAGATTCATCCATATAGGGAGTAGAAATAAATGCTGTATGACTTTTCTCTGTCCAACTTGCTACTTGGGTATTATACATCAAACTGTGATTTAAATATCACCAAATGCATATTAACCACATTAAGCTATATTTAACAGACCTGACTTGTATTTCTTTATTTGTGATAATATATTTATATAAATATGTGGAAACGGAGTATGTATTATAGGGGGTCAGATATTTCCCATGAATATCTTTTTCTGAATGGAAATGTTGCCTTTAAGAGCTCTGAATTTCCCCATGGCATTTTGCTGGAGTTTTTTACTCCCCATTGGGAAAAATAAAATGCTTTGTTTTGAATTAACTCAGCCTAAATTGAAATACTTTGGTTTGTCAAACTGAATTAAAACATTTCATGATGGGGCAGTTCAGCTTTAATTTATGTCCACTAGAGTTACTATGTGCCTTGTGGACACTTTAATTTATAGACATCATACTCCCATAATGCATCATAATCGTTTCTCTCATTAAATCTTTGCAATGTACTCTGAGAGTCAGATGGCCACAAAACATCACAGGACGCTGGCTGGGAACTTTGTCGACTGAGAAACATGATGTATCACCCTCATGAGGCACTACAGCAGTTCCAAGGGACGCACAGTTACATCAAACCAAGCTGAAGCTAAACTTTTTCTGAGAAAGGACAAATTTGCTTTCAGTAAAAACATTACTGTTTCAACATTTTGTCCAGATGTGCATCCAAAATAAATGTTGATATCAGAACTTTCTACAGAACAAAACATATAAATTTTGACAAATTTACTGTGTAATAAATATGTCCTACCTTCAGGAGGTTTTAAGTGCTTTTCTCTCTCTGTTATACAGGAGCATGTACTATAGGTTTTGATGTAGCACAAGCACCAGTGACCTGCCATCTAGGTAGAATTATTTACCATGACTTGGTTCAGGAGCATGAGGGGAATCTGGTGAATTTCAATAAAAGCTTGAAACCTCCCCATCTCCCCAAGGGCGTGAGACATGGTAGATGAGAGGAACCACAGCACAGGAATAGATAGCATGTAAAAGATGTTTCTAACACTGAAAAAAGAAATTAAAACTATATAACATGAAAGTTAAGACTTTTATTTCAAAATATTAAGAAATTCAGAGTCAGAATTGCTTTAGCGAGTCTATGTCTGCCAGTTGTGTTCTGGTAAGGTCTTTAATTATATCAGCACACAACACAGGACATAAAGCTTGGAAAATATTTACATTACAGCTCTGGATTAAATATATTCAGGCATAGAAATGTGACATATTTTGGGGTGATGCTGAAAGAAGGCAGAGACTGTTATGGAGTGGTGCTCAGGTGATGATGGACTATATAGTTTGTTATGAGCTGAGCGTCAGAGTGCATAGCATAAAGCCTTGACTCTAGTTGACATGGCATGGAACTACAAGAATCCAGTATGCAATTACCTGGGTTGGCCTTCAGCCAGGACGCCATGGGTAAGACCTTCTCTTTTATTAAAAATGATAAGGCAGATTTAGGATAAGATTTTCACACTGGCTTCTGCCAAGGCTAGTGCTCCAGCCAGTGCTGCAAGAGAGAAAGGGCAGGAGCAGTCAGTGCTGCCAGCACCACTATGAAAATGACAAGTACGGACACTGTTTGTGTCTTGAATTATAGTGAAAGAGTAGAACAGTGATTTTGTTTGGGTTTAGTATTTAGAGGACTTTTCACTTAGACGGTTTTCATCTTTCATTAGGCTGTCAAGGGACAGGAGGATTGTGTCAGTGAACTATGGAGATCCAGACTTTCAACAAAAAACAGATGTAGGATTATGCACACCTTATTGCCCCTTCCAAAGGAAAATGCTCACATCCCAGGCTGAGAATACCTCAGTCCAGTCTCTGCTCTTCTCTGTCCTTGAGGGAACAATCCTAGTTATAGTGAAGTTAACTACATGCAACTAAGAAGTGCATCAGATCAATTGTCCCATTAAGGTCTCCCTAAGGATTGCTGTGAGGCAGCAGGCCTATGTTTAGAAGACCTTACAGAAGACTTGTTTTTCCAGCAGAAGTGGTGAGGTTTGCTCTATCAAAATTAGTGTGAGCTCTGGATGCTGCCCTCGGCTGGCCCATCGACAGAGTCTTATCCATGCTGCTCATGACCTTGACATAAACTACCAGCTGTCTTCCCCTTCTCTCAGACTCTTCAAGGTCATGAGAACATGAGATCCAAGGAAGTCGAAGCCAATTCAATGCTATTCCCACTTTCTCTGGTGATTTATCTAGAGCACCCCTGCTTAGCATGTCACGGAGATCCCCTCATTCAAGCCTTTGTCCTTCATCTCAAAGTCTTGGCTGGTATGTATCTGTGTTTATTTAAAAGACTGTCTCAACATTGGCATTGATACCCTAAGGACATCAATGAAGAATGCTGGAAAACTATGCTGGATATTTCCCCAAAACACTACCAGTGCAGGAGGGGATCATGGAGGGTGCTATCACAGAAAGCCACTGTTGGCTGCATATTCCTAGACTAAGGGGAGCCCAGTCCTTCCCCCTTTGTACCATATCATGTAAAAACAAACAGGGGAGATGATCAGTGCAGGAATCAGAAATGATTGCAGGGAAAACGCACTACTTCTTCTCGTTACCACCCTGTAGCAGCCGTGAGATGAAATAAGTCTGGATTTTGCGTTTTAATAGTCACTTTGTATTTTATAGACTTGGAAATGTCAAAAAAGAACACCCGCTAGAGAGATCCTTTTTTATGTGTCACAGTTTGTTCATGAACTCGCACCAACTGGCTCCATGTGTTGCTGTATTTGGCATCTCCACAGAGGAGGAGGAATCTCCCTTCAGTCCTCTCCCAGGAGGTGACCTCCATTCTCGAGAAATACAGGGATTAGCTGAGCTAGCAGAGCATGTGCATAACGCTGCTGGGGAGAATGGAAAGTGCTGCACGGCTTCAGCGGAGTCCTGTTACACGCACAGCACTGACAACTGCAAAAAGAAAGGAAGAGGCCGAGAGAGCACAAGAGGGGCTGAAGCATACAGGGTAGTGTCATGGCTGCTGAACGTCACCTTCGTGGTTAAAAAAGGCACTGCACTTACTGCTTGACCCTCTCAAAGTATTCCTCAGATGCACCATCTGCTCCGCAATTTTGCATGCTCGCTATGAAAAAGGCAATTTCAACTCCTAATTTCCTGCCTTCGAAAAGGGAAGTGTTAAAAATACAGATTTCATATTGACTCGGTTGAGTGCTGATGCCTGCTACACCATGGGACTCAGACTTTTCAAAGGGGTACGTCCTGTCTTCCCTACATCTCCGTGCTGGGGAAGAGGCCGTGTCTCACAGGGGCCATCTGGAGTGCCTCCCGATGCAGAAGCACTGGCACGGGCACTGCAGCAGTAACAGCAATGACTTACATCTTCTGATCTTCCAGTCAGAAAAACAATCTTAAGCAAAATTAGCAAGAAGATCCCTAAGGATTGCTGAAGATAAAGACAGCCTGGATAGATGCTTATGTACTTGGTGACATGCTTGTTGATAAGAGAGTTAACAAAAAAAATATACTTACCTGTGCCTGCTTTTCCTAACCAGGATAGTAAAAAAGGTGATTCAAATTAAAGGAATGTTTATTATAATTATTACTATTTTTAGATCAGTTGGCATACAAAATTGGTATCCAAGGCTCATGATTAGTGTCTTAGCTCTGGAAAAAAGAAAGCAAAAGATGGACAATGAGAAAATTAAGCTGGCCATGTTGATAATGCAGGCAAAATCTACTGATGTCAGACACAGTTTATATAGATGCACACACATGTGCATTAGCACATATAGAAGATATACATCCTGGATTATACACAAACCCAGTAAAATTTCAGTTAGCTAGATTGTTTTAATGAACCTAAGAAATCCAATGCAGATCAGCTTACTCAGTATCTGTGTGGCTAATGCCAAATGCCCACATGCTGTCAGCTGATTGTAAGCAAACTGTAAATAAAAACAAAACACAGAAATGAAAAAAAAAAGTTTACCTTTGGTTAACAAAAATGAAACATAGCTCACACTCTGATGTGCTGCTAAAGATGAGCCTCTCAGAATGTGGACTTTCCTTGGAGAATGTTTGACCTTGTAGCTGGGATTTTGCACAAAAAGGACCATCATGAGAAGAATGTTGGCCAATATTGTTGTAACCATCGTACCTGGCACCAAAATGTGGACAGGTCCAAAACCTCAAATCAGTATCTTCCTCTGAAAAGGAGCCAAAAGCCCATGCAATTCCTGGAGAACAAAACTTGGAAAGTAGCCCCCAAAAAAAAGATCTGCTGCATTAGGGTAGTGTACTGGTAGATGTGGCACAGTCCAGGAGCAGCTGAGTAAAACCGTTAACTATGAAGGTTTAAATATCTTAAAGTCAGAAGGTCTGCCTAACTTGCAGTCAAGGGTTTTTTTAAGTGGATCTTTCTGAGATACTGGATTTAATTTCTCAAGTTTTGAAGAACTGGAAGGATTCCAGTGAAATATTAGGAAGCTAGTCTGCTGACATTTTAAAGTGATAAATGGCATAACAGGGGAAGTTATAGGTCAGTTAGGGTGATATTGATGCTGGGAAAAAATAACACTGGGACACAATCAATAAACAAATAAAGTACAGAAATTCAACAAATGTTAGTCGATGAGGTTTCATGGAAAAGGGATTCTATTAAAATAACTTCACATTGTTTGTTGAAAAGATTGTGTTCCTGGCTGACAAAGCTAATCCTGTTAATGCAGGGTTCAATTCCTTCAAAATGTGATTTTAAAATATTTTGTGTTCTGATTAAAAACTAGGACTGTGCCAAGACTCTATTGCATATTAAACAAATTAGAAACCAGCTAAGTGACTGAAAACTGCATTTGCTAACAGGGAATCTTCAGTAAAGGGGTGCGTGCTTCTAATGCAGTCCCACAGAGGTCTGCTTTTGGTCTAGTACTGTTGAGTATTTTTACTGGCAATCTGAAAGCAAGTATAAAAACTATTTCTAATTAAGTTAGCTGATTGCACAAGATTTATGGCATAGTAAATGAGGATGGAAGCATCTGATGGTTATAAAGAAAAATGGGTTACTTGTTAGGCTGAAAACGGTTTAACATATATGTAAATATATCCAAACACACAGTGCACGTACAGCAACAAAAACATGAATATGATGTTTACAAGATGGGAGACCTCATTCTCAAACAAAACAAAAACAAAAAAAAAAAGAAAAAGAAAAAAAAGAAGCCTGAGAAATATGACCAGGTGAGAAGACCTGCACCTGGGGGCATGTGTTTGGGGGGCCACAGAGGAGGCAATGGGTGCCTTGTTCCTCATGAGAAACAGTTTGAAGTCATGCCGCTGTGAATCCCAAGAGGAATGTGTATGGTGGGGCTGGGAAGTGCTCTCAGAGCAGCTGTAGTGGGGTTGTTTCAGGGGGTCTTTTAGAATTACACCACTGGGGAAACTAAGCTGGGAAACTTCCTGTGTTGTACAAGGTCACACAGAAATCTCATATCCCCGAAATAAGCTCTTGAAAGTGTCTGCTTTGAGCATCCATCCTCCTGGTAGGCTGACAAGAGCTCTGCCCAGGTTGGGTGAGATGGCAGCTGTGAGAACGCCTCCCTTGAGAGAGGACAGGCAGTGACAACACCACCGGGCAACTTCTGTCTTGTTATTTCTTTAGGAGGAAAGTGGCTTTTGGAAGCAGCTCGTGTTATTCAGGGAGAAAGCCTGGAAATTCTGGGGGAAGGGAAGGGTGGCATGAGGTGAGCAAGGATATCAATTAGGCTGGAAGGCTAGAAAGACTTTGCTTGTGCCTCAGAGAACGTCAGCATGGAAAGGATCTCTGTCAGACCTGTTTGGTATATGATGCCATCTGGAAAGCTATGAAGTAGGGAGATAAGAATTCAATGCGTCAGCCACCAGCCACCATACTCATCGTGGTGATAGGCACTAACAGGCCAAAAAGGAACTGGCAGGTAGACTATGTGGAAAGACTTAGGAGCAATTTTTTTCTGGTGTGTGAATCTCTGTCTCCTCACTTATCACCAAGTAGTTAAAGACCCTTAGACCTGGTGGTAGATTTGTGTCGCAGTACTCATGCAAAGTAAGCATCTGATTTATGAAACAGAAAGGTTTCTTGCTGGCAAAGGCAAGGTAATTCAGTTTCTGATGGGAGCCTGTGTTGTTATGGGCTTTTAGGAAGGAAAAGAGGATGATCTTTGTTTGATAACCTGACATGAACGGCCACATTTTGAAAGTGACTTTGACCTGCCCTTGAAACTTGCACCTGCTGTTCTGCAAACATGGAGTTGCTGGGGGAGGGTAGAGATTTACTCTTTTCCATTTCTATAATTTGATTTTCCAGGCAGAGATACAGCTGGGCCCTTAATGCAAGTCAGTAACAAGTTCACAAACACATAGTCTGTACTGCCTGCACTGTGGCCACACAGATGGAACTGACCAGGTAAAGAACAACTCCATCTAACTTCTGGGAAAGGATTTGTGTCAGATGATAAAAATGGTTGTAAGCATGACAGACTGCCGGATCACAGAATCACAAAATCATAGTGGTTGGAAGGAACCTTCGGAGACCATCTGGTCTGAACCCTGAAGAGATGAGTGAAGAGACCAAATCAGTTCGGTGTAGAAAAGAAAGATGGAGGAGGGGGAATGTTAACAAGAGCAAAGGACATCCCTGAATTTGAGCAGCAGCATCAGATTAGAAGGTTAACCTAAGGAGATTTTTTTTACATCGTTCATAATGAATCGATAGTGGTCACAAAAACATCTGAGGACTGCGTCAATGAGACTTAAAAGTGGGCATGCTGGAGGAGAATGGTGAAGTTACAGAGGAAAATAATGTTTGCAAAAGCAATATCATGAACCCCTTCTCTTCTGTTGGCAGAAACTAGGAAGGAGCTTTTCCCGTTATTTCATTCCACAGACTTCACTACAGAAAGGACATTAGGGCACATTTCATTCCCATTTGGTCAGCTATGACAATTATCATGTTCCTCCAGAAGTAAATAGAACAGAAAAGGTTTTAACATGCAATACCCAAACGCCACTTTGTAGGTCCTCAAGATACTCCTTTCTGAAGTCCCCTTTCGCAAACAAGAATAATTCTTGCTTCTTCTGCTTTAACCGTATTGTTGGGGGTGTTATCATACCAAAGTCTTATCCAAAATTTTCAAAAATTGAATGTGATCCACGTAACTTCTGTTTGTCATTCCATACTAAACCCTACTACCTTCTTGCCTTTCACAGCAGTTCCCATCAGCCGTTTTGTGGCATAGCTTCAGATGTTGATATTATTGACTAAATTCTTCAAGCCTTCCCTGAGATTAGAGTTCTTGGTTTTTTCAAAACAGATAGAACGCATCCAACACCTCATCAAACAGTTTTTGAGTTCTTAGCAAATGACAGAGTTTTTTCTGGAAAGCAGTCTTGTCTTATAAACAGGAGTTAAAAACATACATAAGCTTTGGAAATGCCTACGAAGGTAGCATTAGACTTCTAGTTGCAGGAGGAGCAATAGAAAATAATTGTGAGACCACTAAACTTCTGATGCAATTTAAATCTATTGCATGTTACATACCGGTGCTGTGTCTGCTTAATACTGTGGCCTTATCAAGCCTGTTGACCTGTTCACATTCTCTGGGAGCCCAGGATGATAGTGAAACATACATGGGCATCTTTTCTGAGTAGTCTGTCAGCCCAAGCATAAAAACAACACCAGATGAAAAAGTTGCTAGTGCTGATACACACCTGTGTACTATATGCAAGTTCAGAAGAGATCTTTGAGCAAACTGTTTATCAGAGATGTCACATCAAAGCTGCAATGACGGGCCACTCCAAAACTGAAGATATTATAAGTTACGGCACTCTTACTGTAGACTCACAGACCATGCAGATTGACATGTTTGCAAAGGATGAACCAAGATCACCAAGAGTGCTAAGAGAGCTGTGTGACAAAAAAGACTAAACCAGCTCAACTGTTCATGGGGTGACAGATCAGACTGTCACACAATAGGTTGTGCTCAGCAAAGTTATTATCAAAGAGTTGAGCATCTTTGTATTTGGAAAGCAGAAATAAATTATGATAAACTTAACTTTATTATTATAAACAAATGAACAATGTAAATGCAAACATATAACAGTGGTATGTAGCACAATGTATAACTGGATTTACACTATCTTGATATAAAATGGATTTTAGAAGGATTTCTTGTATGTAATGCTGTTGGATATCAAAAAGAAGAAGAAAATTAATTTAAAACAGGGAAGAGCTAATATCATCTTATGACTAAGAAAATAGTCATGTAGAGTATGTCCACCTGAACAAATGGCAGGTATATGTTTCTGTTTCCAAGAAGTACTTTCTGACTGCACTGTGTGTCAGATAACACACCATGAGGGACAGAAGAGCTCCTTATGTTCCGTTTCACTCCTGTAGACTTTAGCTCGAGATGATATAACATGTTGCCAATTGGTTTCATGTGCCCACTAATCTCTCCAGATTTCTTGTGGACCTGGATAGCTTTTGCTATTGTTGTGTTAGTCCCAGTATGGTAGCATCTCAGTGTCACTTGTGGCGTTTAGGCACTTGTACCTCTATGGTTAGCGAAGCATGTGGCTTCTGGAGGATAGAGAAGAGTGGTATTTCTTGGTGATGAACCTACAGCATTTCTCCTGTGGGGACATTTCTCCACAGAAGACTGACTCATTGAATGGTCTATTCCTAACATCCTGAGATGAGGAAGCATAAAACTGGGTGGTGTACCCCAGCTCAACCCTGGGAGTTTGAGACTGCAAGTTGCAAGAACAGGGTTCCTTCGCTTAACAGTGCATAAGCAGCTATGCTTTACCCTGCGCTTATACGAGTGAACTTGCTTCATGAAGTCTGGGTGACAGCAGCCAGTAGTCTGAAAAAATCTGGTGTAGACTAGATGTGTTATGTTAGCTGATGTGATCTGGTTTGGGTGGCTTGTGGCTATAGGTTATAGGACAAAGAGTTGACTTACAGTGGTGCATTTTCTGTCATCCCTCATGAGTATGTTGTCCCTCTTCTTGGCCTTCTGGTGGCATAGAAGCATTGAAAACCTCTCATACAGCTGAAGCTCATTCCATGAGGTCAGTAAAGCAGATGGGTTGCCCAGAGGGGTTTCACAACACAGCTGGAGCAAGCCCTGAGCCGTCTAATTTGTTCTCACAGACAACTCTGCTTTGAGCAGGGTCTCGGGCTAGAGACCTCCTCCAGGTTTGCAGGATCCTGGGATTCTACGTCATGATCACATCTTTATCAAGGGATCCCAATTTACCACTTTCTAGCTCCTGACTCCTGGACACACTCCTATGTCCTGGTGGCATGTCTGGATTACAGGTGGTATTCACCAACTCCTCATCAGCCTGGTTTCCTTTGGAATGAGGGAGATGTGGTATGCTCTAGTAGGTCTCCTGGTCTAGATAATGCAGGAGCTTTAGGGACATAGGAATCTTCCATGGGGAGAAGCACCCAGAAGTGCTCAGCACCCTCAAAGGATCTTCAGAAAGGCCTCATGAGCAGTCACTGCCTGCTCAGCGCAGTGTACCGTTAACTCCACAGCTGCCTGGAGTAAAGGTCATTTGCTGAGGCTGAATCTGTCACTCTCAGCCGTAGCAGGTCCCCTGGCAGTTCAGCCTGCAAGGCCCCCTGGGAAGCAGACTCCATTGATTCACCAGCAGTAGAAGACAGTTGCTATCTGCGAGCGCTTGTGAAGATTAGGAAGGCCTCACACGTCAAGTGGGAACAGACAATGCTCTGTTCTTTCATCCAAATGACGGTCTCGGGCATCTGAGGCTTATCTCTAATGCATTTTCTCCTGCCCCTGAGTCCCTCACCCTGGCTACCTCCCATCCTCTGGCTGCTGGGCTCCAGCGCTCCTGCAGAAAGCTGCAGCCCATTTAAATCAATTCTGACACCCAACACCTCTCTGTTTTTTCAGCCTGCCTGCCCCAAATATTTCCCTCCAGCCCTGACAGAACGGGTATTCACAGGGCAGCTACAGAATAACAAGTTTCCATTTTTGAGACGGTTGTACGGGGGAGCTTTGTGGTGTGGCAGCCAGCCAACGGGTGATCATTTAGCCAGGGGAGCTCACTACTGGGTAGTTAATTTGACATGCAGAACAGAGTGGTTAGGCTCTCTCCAAAGTCCAGTCTAACACTTCTGAGTTCCCAGTATTAAATTATACATGACATGCAACTCCAAAATATCGGCACTTGACTGCAAACCTTGACTTCAGTGAAGCTGATCAGCCCAGCAGCAGCTCATTTGCTCTGACACAATCAATTTTCTCTAGCGGACTGTGGGACCATTAGCTGCTTTAGAGAGAGATACGAGTTGCACTAGGCTCTCCACAACCTTCGCATCACTAAGCTGGAAAAAAAAAATAATGAAGACACAGTGGTGACAAATACTGGTGATGAACCCATAGATATGAGGCTGGGAAGAGCAGGACCACTTTCAGTAGTAACAGCCCAGGACTCTGAATACGCTCCTCTTCCAGGAAATAGAGCAAGTGTAGGAATAAGTCATGGTTGCAGAGATGGATTTCCACTTTACACATGCGCTTTCTCCATCTCGTTTAGGACTTGGACTGAATAATCGTTATCACCACATGGTAGCTATCAGGGGCTAGCTGACACGTTATAAAAGCCTAATGTAGCCAATGCGCATTAGAGTCCTAGCCAGCACCTGAATTGTTTGCCAGAACACTTTTGAGATAGACTGTTCTTGTGGTATTTGTATCACTGGCAAGAAGCAGAAGTAAAGGAAATCTGGAAAACATTTCTCAGTGAAAAGAAAATCTGTGAAGTGTTGTGGAGTCTAGAGGAAGATAGATGGTACTGAAGTTCTGATTGCTTATTCAAATGGGTGTGGATCTTGGGAGCCTTTTGACCCTCAGACCAGTGTGTCACACTTTCTGATTGTGTTAGCAGTTGTAACGGCTTGGTCCTTTATTTTCCCTGCAATGCTTTGGCCACTCATCTTGCCCAAGGCCTGAGCTTTGGTATTGCTATCCCTCTAAGGAAACAGGAGGACCGTGCCTACTGAACTCAGCCACCTGAAAATCAGAGGACAAATATTTAGACTATTAATAAAAAATGCATTCTTCTATTTCATGTGGCACTGATCTTTCCTGTCTCAGTGCTGTCCGCAAACTGCATGCAGCATCCTGAGATCTCTAAGGAACATTTGCTATCTGATTAGGGAGTTGCATATTAGGATGACAACTGGAACAGAAACTAAAATAGCCATAAAGGAAGCAGAACAGTCCCTTTGGGATAGATTTCTATTGCCATTCATGTAAGTCCTTCACACAGAGCTAATTGTGAGAAGTGCTATAACATGACTACTAGAACCTTGCGATGGCAAATGGAGAAAAAAAAATTACTCTACCTAAATACAGTTGGAATCTGTAACACTCATTCACCAGAAAATTCTGCTATGTCAAAATGTTTTTCGTCCTGATGGATAGATGACAAAACTATTATGATTTTCCAGTGCACCAGAAGTACTGAGACGTCCTGACTGACCTCTGACTGACATTTCTTACTGAGATGAAGTTTTTCAACAAACCAAAACTGTGGCTTGTTTATGAAAAAAACCCCTGAACTGGAATGTTTCCACAGCAAGGGTCAGTTCAGCTTTTTTCCAAGTCCCCAGGAGGTGTGATGGACCTCCTGGGACCCTCTGTGTCCCCTGCATCCTTTGTGGGCAAGGATCTGATTTGAGCTTCCTCTTGCTGTTGCTCTGCCATGATTCTGCCAGGCTTTTTTATGTTGGTGAAAGAATAATTGATTGATTTGAATTACTTCTCTTACTTTTGGGAATATTTGCATTTTCTCCCCTTCCTGGGCAAAGAGAAACTCATGAAACATCTCAAGAAAATTTTGTGGGAAAGCTGATGCAAAATCGCTTTATTCAGTTGTGTGGAAAGGAGTATATTTATCCTGTAAAATCCTGTGGTCAGATAACTTTCAATGAGAAATATGAGCCTGGGACTCCTTCAATTCATGCTTGATAAAAAGGGGTTGAATATATTTTTGTCTTTTTTTCTTCAATTTCTACTCACTTCATTAGAAATTTACAGTAGAAAATTATGCCTTTACACCTTTTGCCTGGAAAACCCAATGGACTACTGGATAATTAGTAAGACTGTGTATTTACAAACATGAAAAAAAACCTGAGTAAGCAAGAAAGGAAGGAACTTCTAATGAAACTGCTAAAAATGCTGTGTGGCAGAGTATAAGGAGAAAAGAGGGAAGCAAATGCACGAGGCCCAAGGGTAAGAGGATGCCAGGCAAGAATGGTGGTGCATCCACATATGCTCCAGGCAGGAAATACATGTATTCTGCGAGAAGAGTGTCAAGTCCCATGCTGAGAATTCCCACCACTCAGCCCCTTTTGATCTCACAGAGCACACACAGCTCAGCCACAGGGTATCCAGTGATTTTGAGTATTTTGTTGTCATCTCCCTGCAAAGCAATCCCTGAAGTCTCCAGCCTCTGTCCCAGGCTTGTGCAGCCACATTCATAGCAGAGTCCATGAGGAGTACTGGAGCAGACCCTCATCCCTTCACATGGTGATGTACTCATGGCTTCTTGTACTCATTTTAGGACTTTATAGTAATGTTGTGATCATAACCGCGTTAGTCTGAGGCCAGAGTTTCTCACCTTTGCAGGGAGGCTGCTTCAGAACCAGTTCTTTCTTCTTGTCTCAGACATTTGAATGGTCACCTTCAGCTTTCTCTGTTCATTTCCACAGAGAATATCCCATACCTTGGGTTCTTCCAGCTGCTATGAAGCTTGAACAGAACTGGATTTCCCAGCAGCAGACAGTTAATACCTCTGGTTCATAACAGAGCTATACTTGTAAGGTAAGTAAAGGGTGAGAAGGTGATGTTTGGAAGCGGCAACCTTGTTTGTCCCTTGTTTTAAGCTGTGGTGGCAGCTGAAAGAGTCATCAGAATGGACATATTTGTTCTACAACATCTTCTCTTAGGCTGTGAATTAAATGCCTCAACATGGTGGGAGCTGGGCTCTTGCTTTGCTGAAGTGTTTGTGTTACTGTGTCTTACCAGGCCTGAAAAAAAAATAATTTAAGTGGTCAGAAAACCCAGGAGGGAAACAGGAGCTACCTGTACCCTAAATGACTGTCTGCAAGTACCACGTGGGTCCCCTGCTGGGTGCTAAGTGACCACGGAAATGCACACCATGGCCACACCAAGTGGGAGCTGAGAAGTTGAGGAGTGCTGTGCTGACATGGCCCTTACCCTGTGTGGCTGGAGGCATTTGACACCTACTCTTAAAGCTTTTGTTATAAGCAGATCACCTTTCTGGGAGGTTGCTTTGTCACTGCCAAATATAAGGGGACGTGGTACTGAGTGATAGACCTCAGTTATCTTTTAATTCCCTGCAACATGCATAAGTCTGTCAGACTATGGACCATGGAGGTTAGTAGAAGAGTTGGTGTTCAGATGGTGGTGGAAGAGCTGTCTACTTTCAGATGAAGTGCTCTTAATGAGACATTTTTGGAGCTAGCTCTTCTCGGCATTTCCTATCATCTCATGACCTACCACTTTCTTTTTCCTCCTGATCAGTTTAATTTGAACATTAGTGTTTGCACCTTAACCTCCCAGTCCTCAGGGAGTGGGGAGAAGACATGCATCTGAGTAAGACGCCAGCAGTGGCTGATGCCATAAATCAGAGGGATTTTAGAATCTGATGACAAACCAAATTCCTGTCAGAAAACAGCAGATCTGACCCCTCCCAAACTGTCATCGAAGCTGGGCCATAAAAATCACAGCTGTCACCAAAGCATGCCGGGCCTCTAGGGGACATGCCATCCTGGGGACTCATCTGCTGCCTCCACAGCCAAATTCCAAGCCCTCAGGCACATTCCACTTGACATTTTGTCACATCTCTTGCTGGTGCATCTGTTCAGGGGCATTAACTCTTCCTAAATCACTTTATCCTTTTTTTTTTTTTTGCTTAGAAAAAACAAGGCTATAGGAGGTGTAGAGGTCTGAGCAGTGGTCTATGGCATGAAACAGAGTCTATATGTTTAAGAACTGGCAGCCTTCAAGGTAACTAACTCTGTAGGCTGTATTGTAATGTTACAGTAATAGCAACAAAAATAAAACCAGTGTTCACATAAACTTCACAAAATTATTTTAACTCACATTTTTACATCCACAATAATAGGAAATCTTCCCAGTTGTGTCCCCTTGAGCTTTGGCCAGAGAGATCTGTTTCCAAAGAAGATGCGTGAGTGTGCAGTCAGACCATGATGGCTATGGTTGACCTGAGATGACTGAACACTCAGTAGTAGCATGTAAAGGTAAAGACATTGACACACTTTTCTCAAACCAGTTGATGTGGTCCAAGTTCCAAGATGCCTGTGTGTGCATGAATGAAAGAATGTTTCTCTGTTCCACCTGTGCATAAAATGATAACCAAAATGGGTGACATCAATCCTAGAGCCTAAATACTAGTAGTCCTTACAACTAGGATGGGGTAAGTCTTACAACATGGACATTAAAATTCACAGATTCAACACGTCCAGCAAACATAGAAGCAGAGAAACTGCCTCCAGGCATCAAAGAGGGTGTACCGTACTGAAGAGTCACTGTTGTTTCAGAATCACAAAATTTGAATGTATGTGGGCTAAAGGTCTAACCAGTTTCACTGAGGATGGGGAACGACAGACACCTGGCTGAGAAGAACCTGGGGAGAGTATTAGCTGGACTTCTCATGTGACTAATGACAAAACTTCTAAGAGCTTCTAAAAATAATAGGTGGTAATTTCTTTACACACACACACAGTGTCCTGCATTTGGGATGAGGTAGCTCGGTTCCAACTCTTGTGCTGTTCAGTTTCCAGCATGAGAGCCAATGGTTTGGAAGGCAATGGCTCAGAGAAAGTCACAGGGATCAAAATTATCAGTAAAAAAATTATCTCCCTTTGCCCTCAGTATGCTGAAAACCTCTTTGGTTCGGTATAACTCTTTAAACGAGTAACAACTGAAAGCAAATGCAGTTCATTGGGATTTCCTTCTAGCTCCCTGCAAGTACCAGAAGGGAAGTTTTCCTCAGTGTTTAGCCATCCAGACATGTTCTGGTGTGCTTTCTGGCTTTTGGGGAAAGAAGTAACATTTACTTTCTTGCTTTGCTTTTCCTGAGGCCTGAGAAATTACCTAAAGTCAGAGCTTTTTGCATGGTAGTTGATCTGTGCTGCAAAGTGCTTCTGCTGCAGATGCACAGGGGTTCCTGTGCCACTTTGCTCAAAGTCACATTCCCTGACTTACTTGAGGTGCAGATGGGGCTTCCCCAAGGTCACACTGGCATCAGCTTGGAGGGGGTTTCACCTTCTTCTGCAGTACAGAGTGCATTTTTTTTGCAGGGCTATCGGTTGTGTCCAATGACCACTTCCCCACTTCTGCAGGGATATGGGCAGAGGGCTTGTTGGAGGCTTCTGCTGTGCCTCGTCCTTGGCTTTGGTCAGGTTGTGGTCTTGGAACTTAATGTAAAAGTAGCTGGGCAACATGTGTATGACAAGTCAGTAATACATAGGAGGTCTCAGCAGGCAGCCTGGTGTGCCCTTATTCCCTGTGCATCTCTGAAAATACTTTCAAGAGTAACTTGAGAAGATTCTGAACAATTAGTATAATCAAACATTTTAAGGTCCACAGAACGGGTACGTTTTACCAGACAGCTTAAAAGAGATTTGCTGAAGAGACCTCTGAGATATTCCTGGTGATATTTCACGTGTCCTGGATTCTGAGACAATTCCAGATGACTGAAAAAAAAAAGCTAGTTGTTGTTCCTGTGTTCAAGAGGATAAATGGGATTGCTCAGGCAAACACAGGCACATTAACCTGGCATCAATCCCAGGGAAAATTATAGGAAGACTCACAGGAGACATGACTAGTAAAGAGTTAAAGGATACTGGTGCAATTAAAGACCATTGGTGCAATAATATGGAGAGCAGATCTTGTTGGAAAAAATTAAGATCTCCTTTTAGAGAGTGATTACAACGTGATTGATAAAAGTATGTTTGCTGGCCAAAGGACTTGATTTTGTGCAATGACTTTCTGATGTAACCATCAGCTTGTACAACTGTATAGGCTGTGCTTGTTGGTGAAGAATCTTCCATGGAACCTTTTTTTTTTCTTTGTTTCTCTCTTTTTTTTTTTTTTTTTTAAATGGGAGCTTGTTTTATATGGGATTTTTCCCATTTGGACAATTGAAACCATATGTTTTGGGATTGGTGTTTATTGAAATATTTCAGTTTGCTAAATGGAAGAAAAGCTGTACTGGCCCATGATACTGCAAAATCCAATCACAAATTTAGGTGTAATATGCATATGTATTTTGCTATTCCATCCTAGGGATAGGCTTTTTGGTGGGGTTACACGTCCATGAAACATTCTTGTGTCCATCCTAGACTGACCGCAGCTCTGTCTGAAATCCCATTCTTTGTGGGAAACCATGAGGACAAACCTGGACAATGTCAAGGTTAGCAATCTGCAACCGAATCACGCAGACCGTGGATTCACTCAGAGGACCTCTGGAGTTAGAATAACAAATCTAAAGAGGTAATCAATAGCCTTGAAAGTTCCAGACCTGTGAAGTTGGAGTGTAAACCAACCTCTACCAAATGAAAGAAGAAAGACAGGGCTTACCAGGAATTTTTCTCAGTAGCACCTTATCTGGTATGTCTTCTGCTGCAAAAGTCTCTCCTGAAAGTAGGTGACCAACGCAAAAGTGAGACTAGTTGCACTACCGCTATGCATTATGACGGCAGTGCACAATGCTTCTGAGGATTTATAACATCCTCTTTGCTTGCACCACAGCTTTGTACTGGTTCAGGCAGCCTCTACCCTGCATAGCCCTGGAGGTCTCACTTCTGGCAGCATATGCCATGTGGTGGATAGGTCAGAACACTATGGTCCTGCATAGCACAGTGGAAGGAGATCAATGCAGGCACCCTTCCCCATTAGCTTGAAGTTTTGTCTCTAATTCCCTTATGTTTTGTTGCTTTCAACAGGAAAAAGCATAAGGGTCTTCATTCCTCTTCCTTCCCATTCCTCTCCTCTGTGGCTTTCTCAGCCTTCTCCCTGTGTTCAGCAACCCCCAGCGGTTCTTCTTTCCCCATTCCCTAAGTTTCCTCCTTCCCAGAGTGTCCTTCCCCTTTTTCTCTCTTCCTTTGGTCCCTTTCATTTTCTCTCCTAGCCACCCCTTGTCTCCAGCCTTTCTACCCCACAGACTCCCAGCTGGCAGTTTTCCACATTCCTCATCCTTGCTCCTGCTAGCCACTGAGTTTTAACCTCTTGGAAACAATCTCTTCTCTCCCATATCCTTTAACCCGTTGCATCTGGAGGCTGGTGCTGACACAGCTGCAGCGGCAGAAGGGACCGCTAGCAAACTGCCCACTCCCATGGCTACTACTGCAGCCTCACAGCTGTTACTCTGCTTCCCAGCTTCCAGGTCAAGGGGTGCTTTTTTTTCTCTTTTGGGGGGTAGGATGGGGGTACTTTGAATTTTGCATCAATTGCCATTCATTGGTTATTTCTGAACTGCTCCAATCCAAAAGGAAAGGAAATCAAATGCAACTGTGTTGATCCTGGATTTGCCACTTTTATCCTTCAAAAGAAATTTAAGAAGTTGTGCGCATATGGCAATGAAGAACCATCACAGAAAGCGATAGCATGTTGCATAGTAAATATTGACAGATATGCAGCAGATATGTGTCCCACTCCTTGCTTTTTCTCTCTCTCTTCCTCTCTTCATTCTTCTATCTCAACAGCCAGCCCTGTTTCTGCTTTCTTCCATCTGGCAGCTCTCAGAATAATCTCACCCACCTGTTAAATGAGAGAACGTCAAGTTAAATTTACAGCAGGGCCTGGAAACAGGATGCTACAGAAAAGTATTTTAATTAAAATCCTCTAATTGAATGCATGCTTCCTTGTGAAAAGGGAGCTGCCAAGAAGGGTCTGATGTCACCACCTCTACCCCCATTTGCCACAAAAGGAGAGCAATTGAAACCAGCTCTCAAGGTGGAAAGAGCATTTCCAGGGATTTTTCCAGGGTCACCCTTGCAACACTGTTTGGTGGTTCATGGGAGGTTTGCCCCTTTATCAGAATCAGAACTGAAGAGAGTACAGCAGCTCTGCTACTTCTGGTCAGGCATTTTGCAGAGCAACAAGCTGCCGTGTGTGTGTAAGGATGGGGCAATAACTATGTGAAACCCGAACTCTGGATAGAAATCCAGCAAATATAAAGCCTGCCTCCGATGTGGAGATCACCACCACACGAACTCTCCTGGGAATGCTTCACGTTCCGCTTTGCTAGGCAATCAAGTGGGATTTTAAGACCTGGTTTACTGCAGTTGCTGGAATAGACGCATGAATGGAGAGCAACATTTTGATATGGAAAGGAAGATGGAAAGATGCAGCAAGAGACAAATGTCTGGAGTTCCCATTCAGAGAGTCTGGATGACCACGTCTGGTGCTTGTGGACAGAGCAGGGGACCCCCACCCGGATGCACTGTTAGCCTGAGATCTGCTGCAGAATATAAAATGCAGTGTTAGTATGTTAAACTGCAATTGTCTGGTAACTACACAGCACGTGGAGAGAGGAATAACAGACTGGGTATGTTCAAACAAACAAGAGCAGGAGCCAGGAGGAAGTATTTGGGGAGAAGAGGGAATTAGCAAGTGCTGTAGAACTGCGTCACTGCAATGTAACTCTAACTCTTCTAAATACTATGCAAATCCATCGACACTATATACTTCCTGTAAGCATGAAACCTCTGACTTTTCTTTCCTTGTTAGACAGTAGTTAACTGTTACGAAAAGAGAATAAAATGCACAGTACATGCCTCTATCTAAAGACACAGTAATACTACTAACAATTCACGACATTCTGCAATATTTACAGGTTTTTCCATTAAGTTGCCCACAACACGTGGAGGGGAAGTTTGGCACCCCCGCATCCCTGCGCCTCCAGGCTGGTAAAGGTCATTTCCCGAGAGCCTCAGGTCACAGAGGAGAAAAGTACCCGGCGCCCTCAGGTGTTTGCCAGCCCTCCTTCCTTGACAACAGAGAATCCTTTCATAAAACACATTCATTTTATGTTTCGATATTTTTATGCTTCATTGGCCTATTTAGAAATTGGAAAATCTTACATCCCCTCTTGAGAAATCTGGCAGGCATGTTTGGCTCATGCTGGGAAAGCAAAACCACTGGCAAACCCTTCAGCTTTTGCTAAAATTTAAAAAGGACAGTCCAAGTGCTAAAGACATTTTGAACACCCTTTGGGAATGTGGGGGACCCAAGCACAAAGAATTAAGACCTAGGGAAGCACACCTTTTTTCCACAGCAAATTCTGGGGTGCAAGAGTGACTTCAGACCAACAGTATGACTCCCCAAAACAGTAGGTAGGTGAGGTTTTTAGGGTAATGGAGAATAGAGAAGCCAAGACTTCTGTCCTTTCAGCTTTTTGAGTCTCACCTACATACTTGTCAAACAGAGAGCAAGCTCAGCAGCAGCTCTGAGAAAGTATTGCTGAGTGCAGTAACAGTTAGCACACCAGGAGCCGGATTTGCCTATTCTTCATCGATTCACATCACCAAATGTGCTCTGGAAAATGCTCAAGCATTGCTTTGGCAATGAAGAGCAGAGCTGGTGGACCAGCTTACCAAGGCCAGTGCTGCAGATGCGGGGAGGCTGAGAGTAGGGACAGGGGTTGGAGAGAAGCTCTTAGGAAGGCTTGGAAAAGAGCTGCTGACAGTAAAGGTCACTCTGCCAGGCAGAGCTCAAAATGGGTATTTGTATACACATGCAGCCCAAGATAGTGGAAATGTCCCATAGATGCTTGCCATGTCTTTTAAAGAAACACCTGGTGAAGATGCTTCACTGTATGAAGAACAATTCTAGTGCTGAACTGGAGAAATGCCCTTAAGAGACTGAGAGTTTCCATAACAACGTTACTTCATAGCTGCATTAACCATAGTACACTACAAAAGGTATTAAATGAGCATGGAAGTAGGGTTCAGACCCTCAGCTGATGAAATATTTCTGTA
>NW_009647236.1:0-2643 GCF_000708025.1 Charadrius vociferus | reverse complement strand
GTTTGCATAGGCACACAATGAAATATTAAGATTCTGCCTAAAATCCTTTAAGTAATCTACAGCACCACCAGTGTTCAGCCGTTCACTTAATTTGGACCATATGAACCTCATGAGTCATTTTCAAGCAATCAGAAGGTAACAGTTCAAGAGCAAGAGACAGCAAAATATAGCTAGTGCGGCACTACAAGCCTTGCACACTGTACACACAAAGTGCCAGGAATATCCAGTCCTGCCCAGTTGTTATCAGGCTGTTAAGCTGATATATAAAAGACGGTGAGAAGTGTTGTCACTTGCAGCAGGGATCAACAAAGCTGACTGAGCTCCAGAGCAGTGACTATAAGTAGGAGAGCCAGTCTCATTTTAAAGGAAGTTTTAAAAACAAAATAGAAGATAGGAAAGAAAGAAAAAAGCAGAGGTTCAGACAGAGAAAGGCTAAAAGGAACGTCCCTGCAACCATTTAGTCTTTATGCTTTCAGTGAAGAAAAGGTAAATGTGACCAGTTGCAGAGACTGTATAAGACCAGGCTGCCCTTTTGATGAAGCAAACATTCACCTGGTTCAGGTAGTGCCCAGCTGAGGAACCGTCTGTGAGGGGAGGTGACTTAGGTCAATGGATGGTTGTTTTGGGTCTCCTGTGAAAGCTCAGCCCTGTGCTGCAGTTGACCTAGAAAAGCAGGGGGGATGGTGGCAATGAAAGGGCTTCCAGTTGGTAGATGCTCATAAGAGACAAACCCTGCCAGCATGCGGTGATGCTATCTGGCTGCCTTCTTGTGGCTTTTGGCAGCCTCAGTAATTGCAGCCAGCGTCTGAGCAAGTCGTGGTGACGGAGCTCGCCGTGCACTTCTCGAAGCTGTCACTCAAGTTGGGTGTGAGGCCAAGCTGTGTGGCCAGAGGCCTGTGTGGGTGTGAGAAGCTGGCCCTGTCTTTTGTCAGCCTATGTCTGCTCTTTGGGGACACAGCTCCAATTTTTAACACTGCCAGCCTGGTACGTCTCCCTGCTCCACTGACCGTTTTTAAGGAAAATGTTAATCACATGTATTAGTTACAAAGAAAAGACTGTAAAGTCCAAACCACTCAGGTTAGCAGCATTGTTACTGGCACACTCTGGAGCGTAAGGCACATCTGAGTCATTACCCTCAGCTAAATGAGTGTAGTATTTTTATTGAGGGAGCGTTGCATTTTGCAAATGTTAAGGCTTTTAATAGAAGAACCCGCCTAGTGTGAGTGCGTCTCTGGGGATACCACATTGTCACGTATGAACTGCAAACCAGAGATATGGGTGCTCCACAAGACCCTGCTGTGACCCTGGAAGTCACCCACATTGTGAACGATCTGTGTGACACCAATGAAGGGCTTGTTTGAAGATTAAAGTCTCCAGGTTCCATATAGCTGCAGCTGGATCTGTGCCCACGGCTAGAAGGTATCAAAGTGCTTTGCAGTCTATGGGGTGTTCGAGGTCTGGAGAGTGCACAGGCACTTTCCATTGCTTAGCAGTTGCTTACCCTTCTCCCTGGAGTGGGTGCGAGCTCCAGAGCAGTGTGCTGGACCCATCATTCCCACCCTGCAGCTTGTAGCCACCCTTCCTTCTGCCTGTCCAGGACCATGCCCCGGCAGAACTAGTTTTGGAAACCTGATAACGTGAGGGAGAATCCCAAGTGTTGTTCAGCAGAAAGATTTGACTAAGCAAAAGAGGAAGAGAGCTGTAGTAAAAGCCTGCCTACACTGGAAATTTTGTCACATACTGTAAGTTCCCAAATTACTTTGTTGACCAGCTGTCTGGAGCTGAGCTGTGTGTCACTGGGTCCTGAGAACACCTTCAGTTTTCTTTGTGCTTTTGATAAGTCACGGGTGCTCCCAATCCCATCAATGCCCTCAGCGACTTCTTTTCCAAGTTGGCTGTGTGCTGTGAACCCGGACTTGCTCCTTGACAACCGTAGCCAAGGACAGGGAAGCAGCATGAGCCAGGGTGGGCTAAGCCTGCAACTGAGTCAGACTGAATAATCCCAGCTCCTAGACTCACACTGTTCTCAACCAGTTCGTTCCACCTCTCTGCTTCTCTCTTAGCTGAGTCTTACAGCATCAGCCCCAAAGAAAGGCAAGAATGGTGATTCACAGTGTTTCCAAAGTGCTATATAAGTCTGAGGGACTGCATTGCATCCTCCACCATCAATGCTCCCATTTGTTGCCATTTGTCATAATCAGCTGGTAAGTGAGCCCAACCCTGTGCAGAGCAGTCAAGCGGGAAGGGGTAGCAAAAGAGTCCTCCCCACTTTTAGTAGAGCGTTACTCCATTAAGGCTCGGTGTGCTCTAGAAAATGCATTCAGACTGGGATTTCTGGGAACAGATCTTCACCTTTCCTGGAAGCCCAATATGTGCAGCCTGTCCCAAAACTCTGCTAGAACTTGTCTACCTTGAGCCATTCACTGAGTTGTTTGAGCCCACAGCTAGTCAAGGAGAGGGAAGATACCCCACTCCAGGCGCTACTAATCCAAGAGTCGGTACCACGCCTGCAACTTCTTCTCCAAATCACCTTTGCATTGATATTGGTTTAAGCATTGTGTAATAAACACGTGGCTTTCTTTGCTTTCACCTATTTATTTGTTTTACTGCCCAAAGGGACATTTTCCCAACTCTTGACTTGTG
>NW_009647235.1:8592-8933 GCF_000708025.1 Charadrius vociferus | reverse complement strand
AGCCTGTTCAGGAGCATGGTTGAGAGCCTCCCTTGGGAGGCAGTTTTGAAGGTCAAAGGTACACAGGAAGGCTGGTCTTACTTCAAGCAGGTAGTCTTAGAAGCACAGGAGAAGGCCATCCCCATGGCTCGAAAAACGAGCCAACGGGGAAGAAGACCAGCCTGGCTAAATAGAGAGCTTTCGCTGGACCTCAAGAACAAAAGGAAAGCTTACCTTCTCTGGAAAAGGGGGTTGGGAACTTACGAGGATTATCAAGATATAACAAAGCTACGTAGGGGGAAAATTAGAAGGGCCAAAACTCAGTCAGAACTCAGCTTGGCCACTGCAGTTAAAGACAATAA
>NW_009647235.1:0-7650 GCF_000708025.1 Charadrius vociferus | reverse complement strand
TGGGCAGAGAGAAACCTGATGAAATTCAACAAGGGCAAGTGTAGGGTGCTGCATCTGGGGAGGAATAACCCCATGCACCAGTACAGGTTGGGGGCTGACCTCCTGGAGAGCAGCTCTGTGGAGAGGGACCTGGGAGTCCTGGTGGACAACAGGATGACCATGAGCCAGCAATGTGCCCTGGCGGCCAAGAAGGCGAATGGCATCCTGGGGTGCATCAAGAAGAGTGTGGCCAGCAGGTCGAGGGAGGTCATCCTCCCCCTCTACTCTGCCCTGGTGAGACCGCATCTGGAGTACTGTGTCCAGTTCTGGGCTCCCCAGTTCAAGAAGGACAGGGATCTGCTGGAGAGGGTCCAGCAATGGGCTACAAAGATGGTTAGGAGATTGGAACAACTGTCATATGAGGAAAGGCTTAGGGACTTGGGTCTCTTTAGTCTAGAGAAAAGAAGATTGAGGGGGGATCTTCTTAATACTTACAAATACTTGAAGGGAGGATGCCAGGGGGATGGGAGCAGTCTTTTTTCAGTGGTGCCCAGTGATAGGACTAGGGGTAATGGGCACAAGCTTGAACATAGGAAGTTCCATCTTAACATGAGGAGGAACTTCTTTACCTTGAGGGTAGTGGAGCACTGGAACAGGCTGCCCAGAGAGGTGGTGGAGTCTCCCACTCTGGAGACATTCAAAACCCGCCTGGACGCTGTCCTGTGCAATCTGTTGTAGGTGACCCTGCTCTGGCGGGGCAGTTGGACTAGATGATCTCCAGAGGTCCCTTCCAACCCTAACCATTCTGTGATTCTGTGTAAGAATCTAGAACCATTTGAGATCACAGAACCAGAAATTTACAAGTATAGAAATTCAGCCACTCACTGGATATGATCTTGCCAAACACTGCATTTCCCTCTGTGTCAAAAAGTTTCACCTCATTTTTGCACTGCTAAGTTACAGTTTGTGGTTGGAGACAGACAGATCAGGAAACTCAAGAAACTGGTTCAGTCTATCTAATAGAGATATTTCACACTAATGGAGGAATCATTTCAACAGAATATTTGTGCTATACTGTACTGTTCAGAAAATATACAGCATGGCTATTCATAGACCTGAATGTTGTGCAAGTAACTCCAGTGTAGGAGAAACTACTTACTCCAAAACTGACCACCAGTTAAGACTCTGGATCTAGATTTAGGGCACTAAAACCTTTTTCTAGTTTAGCCTTTGGTAAATGACTGTCTGTGGTGGTGCAGTCCCTCCTCCGCCCCTTAGGCCTCTCTGTACTTGGCGCTATTTCCTCCCTACCTGGGCCACATAAGAATACAATGACCAGAATGATACATAGTGGTCTAACATGAAAGAAAGGGTGGAGAGCAACGGACTAGAACACTACAGCAACCCCTTAGTGTATCTGGTTCCCATGGCACCTACCATTTGAAGGAGGGGAGCAACAGATTAGAACACTCTGGCAAACCCCTAGTGTGCCTGGTTCCCGTGGCTCCTAGTGTTTGAGGATAAGATCAATCACTTCTGACAACATATGGATAGTGGACACAGAGAGGAGGGTACCAAGATCTGGGTCCTAGCAAGTCCTGGGCTTGTGTAACCAGTAAAAGGTACTGGAATACTCCATTGTCCGAGTTGGGCTGAAGTGGAAAAGTACCTGACAAAAGTCAATTATCTCAGATTCTATAAGCAGCAATTCTAGTATAGTCCTTTTGAGCTCTTCTGGACCACAGCAGCTTGTAGCCAGTATCTTCCCTGAGTTGGGATGCTGCTCAGGCAGATGCTTCAAGGACTAGAAGGCCAGGGCTAGACAACCCCTCTGGAGCCTCAGTTATTGCCCATTGAGGAATGCTGATGCATTATGAGTTTTTACTCTAACACGAGAAAAGGGAAATCTTAACTATAGACTAGCCTCTCTTTCATCCACATCTCCACTTACATATTTATGATAAATATACATTAGCTTTATGGATGTGAATGTTCTTCCATTTGTCCATGCATGCATAGGAGATAGAAGGGGTATGCACCAGCTCATTAGAGTCATGCAATATTGAGACATCTTTGATCTCAGCAGTTATAAAACGGGGTATGTGTGTGCACACTTACATGCTTTGCTTATGTGTATATGCATTAATTTGAGATCTGCGTTTTTGCTCATATGTATATCTATTGATTTGGGAGAGTTTATAGTAAGTTAGTGTGAATCTTGCCATCTTCAAATCCTTAATTAAGTTGCTGTTCAGTTATATCATTAAATCACTTTATAAACCTCTAAACCAGTTAATGATTAAGTGCTGCTATTATTCCACTTCTTCATATACCTTAATTCAGTAATAATTTTTGAATAGCTGCTAAATCGTATATGTGTGAAATATTTCCATCCGTGACACTGTCATATCCTCTGCTTCAGGGCTTTTTTGGTTTGGGTTTTTTTTTGGCTTTTTTTTTCCCCCTCTGCCCTATAAAAATCAGTGGATATTAGCTGGTGCTATTTCATTTTTCAGTGTCTCAGACAAAATCTTAGACATTTTCAGAGTTTCTTACTTCTACTCCATATGGAATCACAGAGGAAACAATAGCATCCCTCCTCTTTCTGTGATTGCTTCCACTGGGAGGCTCTCTACAATTTCTAGGTCAAATCTCATGAGACACTGAAGGTAAATAAAGTGGTCAATTTATCTGTGTTGGTATAAATCACGCAACTGATGCAAAAGTCTACACTTCATCTGTTCCCTATTGATCATATTCTCAAAGATCAACTAAAGTGGTGGATACCACTCTGAATTCCCACTACTGAAGGTTGAGAACAGTTTTGTTTTTAATAGCACAGGCTGAGGCATTCTTATTTTTGAAGGAACAATCCGAGTTAGTTACAAACAAGCCACATCCAGAGCTATAATTAGCTTGCAATTACATTGTATCTGGGATGCTATGTGTGCCTTTGTATCTCAATAAGCCTTATGCAGATATAAGTATCTTCAGAGCTTACCATAGAAATCTCTAATGGGGTCCTTCAGATGGGTCTGGAGGTTCTTTACATCAAATTATATATATACTTGTGGTAGTTCACATTTCCCTCATGATTCATGGGATATGCATGGTGTAATGTTAGAAATGTGTAGATGTAGAAATTAAAACATTGGCAATGTAAATGTCTATCTATAAGCTCATAACCTAACATTTCTTTATATTGGATGTAAAATATGATAGTATGATTCATCTGGCTTATTTTAGACCTGTGTCTTAGATCAGATAGGACTGGTACTGCCTATTTATCTCCATGAAATATAAATTAAAAAGCATGCTTACAATTTTACAATGTAAAATTCTGAACTGAGTAGATGAATTTAAAAAAATTAATTTCTAGAAACCCAGCAATAAAGCTTCTGAACTTTTACAGTGTCTTAAGTGGTGGTGTAACATATTGCTATGAATTTAAGCCAGTCTGGTTAGGTTTCATTTTATTCATTTTTTGCAGGTGGATAAGGTTCATCTTTCCCCTACAGAATGGGGGGGAGGAATGAAACCAGTGTCATGTACTTCATTCTCCTGGGTTTTCCCACCACTGCTGAACTGCAGCTGCTCCTGTTCTCTTCTTTACTTTTGGCTTATTTATTAACTGTGTTGGAAAATGTCCTTATCATTCTTGTCAGCAGAACTAGCCACAGTCTGCAAAACCCCATGTATTTCTTCCTAGGAAATCTGTCTTTCTTAGAGATCTGGTATGTTTCTGTCATTGAGCCAAAGATGCTCATAGATTTCCTCTCTCAAGACAAACATATCTCATTCCAGGGTTGCATGACACAGTTGTATTTCTTTGTGACTTTTGTTTGTACTGAATATATCTTGTTAGCTGTGATGGCCTATGACCGTTTCTTGGCCATATGCAAACCTCTCCAATATTCACTCATTATGAATCATCGGTTCTCTGCTCAGCTGACAGCTGGCTCTTGGATGTGTGGTTTGATCACTTCTTCCATCAAGCTGAGCTTTATAGCCCAGCTCTCATTCTGTGATGTAGACAAAATCAATCACTATTTCTGTGATATTTCACCCCTACTGAATATCTCCTGTAGCAATTCCTCTTTGGCTGAGCTAGTGGACTTCATCTTGGCTCTGATGGTCATCATGGTGCCTCTGTGTACAGTGGTCACCTCCTATATTTGCATCATGTTCACTGTGTTGAAGATCCCTTCTTCTCAGGGGAGGCAAAAGGCCTTTTCCACCTGCAGCTCCCACTTGACTGTAGTGATATTGTTCTACTCAACCACTCTTTTCACTTATGCCCACCCTAAGGTCATATATACCTACAGTGCTAACAAGCTGGTATCAGTCTTGTACACGGTAGTTGTGCCACTTCTGAATCCTCTCATATATTGTCTTAGAAACAAAGAAGTCAGGTGGGCCCTGAGGAAGACCTCTACTTACACAAGACACACATAAGGAATCAACTAAAGACTTCTGGAGAAGGAGCTTTGCTTGTGAAGATTAATTGGCAGTGCTGATGAACTAAAGTCAGGAGGTCCAGACCCTAATCCACTCTGAAGAGTAAGTCTCCTATTCATGGACACAGTAACCATATTTATTGAACCAGACCTTGATAAATCTAAGTTTGATCTATGTATATACTATGGTTTTGGGTTGGGAGGGTTTTTTTGCTTATTTGTCGTGTCCTGTCCTGTCCCGTCCCCCCCCCCAATTCCAGCTGCCTACCTTTCTTAAAAATCTTCATCTGAATGATTGCTCCAGTTTTAAAAAGAAGGTTTAGCAATGCATGAAACTGAACTCTGGATTTTGTTTGCCCTAGATAGATTACTAGGTCCAGAAAACATTGGGTAGGATTGTAAAATACATGTAAAATGAAGATATCTACATCTAATTTATTTACTCTGAGACTCTTGTTATTGTCCCTGGAAAGAAATAGGCAGTGGAAAAGGATGAGTAATCCTAATTTTCTTAGATATCCGATTTAGGATAAAATGAAACATCCTCTGAAGGAGGCAACTTTTCTAATATAGCAATAGAGGGAGTATAATGTGAGTAGCTCATGCTGTGGTATAGCTACAGTGTCACTTGAACTCAGTCTCTGGTTCACATCAGGGCCCCGGTACCCTAAATAATATTATCGTACCCAGGGCACACCAAATAATTCACTTCAGGATGAAATTCAGACACAATCAACAGTATAGATCACTGTGATGTTTCCTTCAGGCTGCATGAGCCTTGGAACCAGTAGTATTCCAGCAGGAGTCATGACCTTAAACTCTGACTTACAGACTACAGTCCAAGGCTTTTGGACTTTCCTTCCCGAGAAAGAGTCTAGAGATAAAGCTGATGCATCTGAATTAAATACTGACTATCTGTGAGAAAAACAGAAGAAAAAACTAGAAGTCTCTCTAGGTAAAAAGTTGCCTCTAAGAAATCTACTCCATGCTCAGATTATCACAGTGATTCAAAATGTTTAATACTCTGTAACAAACAAATATAAAAAAAAGGACAAAAATCTGTCAGCTGAGTGCATATCTCTATGACCATGTTAAATGTGGGTTTGAGTTTATAACTGAGACCATATTTCCTAATGTTCTATGCTCTGTACTAGCAGACTGCTTTTTCTGATTTTTCAGTTATTGAAACATTTAGCTTTCCAAAGAGGAAAACTTAAGACACTTTCTGGAAGAGGTTGTTTTGTGCATATCGTTGCTATGGGTACAACTGATCCAAACAAGACTTTCTGAGGACTTGAGTACGGTTTTAAGGAGACATGTCAAGAACAGCTTGAAGTTATCCATACTGGGAAGCTATCACCAGAAATGTAATGTGCTGGCTGTATTCCAGGTATTAGGAGAAAATGTTCTATGAGAAAATAGGTAATTAACACATGTCATTGTAGAGACGGACACGACACTCAATATCCAGTTACAGCAATCGTCCCTTTATTTTACAAGCAGTGCTCTTTTATATCCTCTTAGCTGGTTGCTTATCTGTGCATATATTCTAACATTCTACTTTTGCCCAATCCACTCTCACATCACACACCATTCAGCCAATACAATTGTTGATCACGCGCTGTTCATGCTCTGGGAAAAGCCAGGATGTTTGCCACCCCTTATCTTGTTTGCTCGGATCTTCTCAGGATTCTTCCATCTCCTCAAGGGTACATGGGTATCTGTTCAGGGTCAGTGTTAAACTTGTATTTTGATCCCTCGGACCAGCTGAGGTGTCCCAGATGAATATGAATATACAATATGAATATACAATAAAATATGAACCATGGCATGGGAAAGAAGAAAAAAAAAATAATTCAGTAGTTATTTAGTTTTGCATTTGAGATGAAAAGCCACAGAGATAGCTAGCTACAGAAGCATAGATTCCTCAAAAAATAACTAAACATTAGACATCTAAGTCTAATGTCTAATTAGAGATCTAAGCAAATTACGCTAGGGTCCTTTACTGTACATGGACATGGATTATCACTCCCAGAGGATATTTATTCTATTTATCTTTAACATATACTTATTATGAATCTTTATCCAAAAGTGCCTGTTTGTCTTGTAGATTTTAAACACAGCCTGTAATCCCTAGATCAGACTTGTGTGTTAGTTGTGTATTAACCCCAGCATGTACCTAAGCCCCAAATACCTGCTTGCTCACTCTCCCCTCAATGGGATGGGGGAGAGAATAGGAAGGGTAAACGTGAGAAAACTCGTGGGTTGGGATAAAGACAGTTTAATAGGTAAAGCAAAAGCCGTGTGCACAGGCAAAGTGAAACAAGGAATTCATTCCCAAATTCCCATTGGCAGGCAGGTGTTCAGCCATCTTCAGGAAAGCCGGGCTCCATCCTGTGTAAGAGTTACTTGGGAACACAAAACACCATTGTCCAAATGTCACCCCTTCCTCCTTCTTTCCTCCACCTTTTATTGCTTAGCATGAAGTCATATGGTATGGAATATCCCTTTGGTCAGCTGGTGTCAACTGTCCCAGCTGTCAACTGCCCTCACAACTTCTGGCCCACTGCCAGTCTACTTGCTGATTGTGCAGCGTAAGAAGCAGAAAAGGCCTTGACATTGTGTAAGTACTGCTCAGCGATAACTAAAACATCCCTGTGTTATCAACATTGTTTTCATCACAAATCCCAAATGTAGCCCAAAACAAACTACAATGAAGAAAATTAACTTGATTTCAGCCAAAACCAGTACAGTGTCAAGCCCACTTTATTCTTATTATAATATGTTAAAACATTTATACACCAATGATCACCTAAACTAGTTCTCCCCTTTTTTCAGTTTTTAATATATAAAGTGAAAACCATAACATTTTGTACTCCTTAGTGATCTTTCCATTGAAATACTAAATTATGCAAGGTGTGTTGCTCCGCTAATATAGTGATTTGACTACACATGTTGACTGGTTTTAAAGCATTGATCTGAAGGTGATTGCCTTGAAATTATGTGTAGAAAATCTTTCAAATACACTGTGAAGAGGATTATCTTACAATTGTTATGGTTTTTTATATCCAGTAATAATGATGCAGTTAGATAATCTGAAACAAATAATCAATTACCTATTCAACAGGGATCCCTAAGTGTTCTTAGGGAAGGAGAGAACAAGTATTATTAACAAGTATTATTAACATACTCATCTATGCTCATCTATGCTCAT
>NW_009647234.1:1205204-1218729 GCF_000708025.1 Charadrius vociferus | reverse complement strand
GAGGAGGTCGCCACTGATAGCGCGCATCTCTCAGGCTGCAGTATCGGCTTTGGTCAACTGGCGGCAGGAGAGAGCGCAGTAACGTGTATTTAGGGAATCTCGATTATCTATTTACACTTATAGATCATGTATGTTTAGAATTATATATTATATTTACACCTTTCTATACTTACACTTATATATATTTAGACTATGTCTCTTTACACTTACATAGAATATCTATTTATTTTCATATCTCTATTTACAGTTATATCTACTTAGACTTACATAGTAGATTTAGGTTTTTACTTTGAAATCCTTTTAAATGCATAAATGAATAATATTTTTCAATATATATAAAAATGAGATATTTTTCTCTATTTCAACGCCTCACACCCATACTTACGGGTTTTAATATTTTTTTAATCGCCCTGTGAATGTTGGGTTGTGACCCTCCTCTTCTGGGGGGACCCACACGTGAACCCCCATCCCTCACTCACCTGCTCCTGTGCTGCATCATAACCCCTCTGGTGGCACTGAGCTGCTCCAAATGACATCATTAGCCCCCCTCTCCCCATGAACTCCTTTTTATTCAATCCCAAAAAAGGCACAAAACAAGGGAAATGGCGCCGACTGGCAGCTTGTTACTTTAATAATGCCATTTAGAGATGTACATGCCCCCCCCCGCCCCAGCCAAAAGTGGAGCTTCACTAGACAAAGAAAGAGGGGGCAGCCCCCCAAACGGTGGCAGCTCCCCAACCCCTGTCCTGCAGGCTGGGGGTTGCCCCACGGAGGGGAGCGTGCCAGGGGATGGTGCCACGTCTCTCGCTCGGGTTCTGCTCCCCAATGTTCCCCCTCCGTTCCCATGATGGGACGGGCTCCCCAGGGCAACAAATGCTCCTGGCCCCTGTTGGCCCCAGACTGGTCCATGCAAGCCTTAGCCATCACCACAGGACAACCATGTGGAGGCTGTGGTTTGCACCGGCAGGTCCCAGTACTGACCCCTGAGAAACACCACTTGTTCATGAATTACTCGTAGCATGAATTGCACAAGACTATTAACTGTTGTTTTATAAGAGGGAGCAGCTGTAGAGGCTGCTCAGAGGACACAGTGAGTGCAGAAGGAGCATCCTGTGGGTGCTCAATGTCTGTGTGTCTGAGCTGCAGCACAGCCGCTCTCACCGTGCTCAGTCCTACTGCTCCAGGGACCTGCACATCCTGCGCTAAGCAATTAACTCAGCATCTCGTGAGCTCTCACCATCTTCCACCACTCTATGGACAAAGAGAAATGTTTTCATCACCTTTCTATTTTGATGGCAGCTTGAGAAAGATCTGGAGAATGTGCAGGCTTGTGAAGGAACTGACCCTGTAACCTAGCTCAAACCCAAGCCCCAGCCAGCACACAATCTGCCAGGCTCTGCCTCCTTCTTTGCCTAGGAGCACAAGGAACCTGAAACAGCAAACTCCCTCCGAGACCAGGGAGCTCCGGTCCCTGTCTCAGTTCAGTAATTTGCTCTTTGACTAATGAACCCCCACACTCGGCCGGAGCACGTGAGTGAGGATGCCAGCCTAGGACAGCGCTGCGCAGCCCACATCGCAAGTTGCGCTGGGTCACAGGCAAATGCTGGCTGTAGGCAGGGATGCAGGCTGGCAGCACAGTGCACTCACCTGCCCTGAGCCTGCAAGCTGCAGAGTGCCGCAGGCTACTTAACTCAGCCTGGTCACCAAGTCCTTGCTGAGCTGACACCATGCTTAGCAGATGTGCTCGGGCTGCTGGGGGCAAACTCTGGAAATAAATTATCTATGGGGTGAGAAAGCTTTTGATCCAATTTTACATAAAATATTAATCTCTCCTGTCAATACGAATGCTGTTAGGATTGAGCGGTGGGGCCGTACGCAGCTCCTAAGTGTTTTGGAACACAACAGGTGCTGAAAGGGGAGGCACAGATTGGTATTAAGACCAGTTTCCTTTATTGTGTGTATCATGGACTTGGAAGAACAAACATCAAGCACTGTGATTACATTTACTGATGATTCAGAGTTGTGTGGGCTTCTCAATACACAAGAGGAGGACAATGAAGTCACCAACAACTGTGAGCAATCGAGCACCTCGGGGGATAATTAAATTAATTTGAGCTATGGAAATGCCAAACAACAAGCTAAAACATGAAGCAAGTAACATCAAAAAGGACTTTGCACTCAGAGGCTGTATGAGACAAACCCAGGCTACTGCTTGCTCCTGGTTACCCACCCAGAGTGCCAGGTGCTGTACAAGCACAAAGCCCACATTGTTGTGGCCACTAGAGAAAGCAGACAGGTAAAAACAGGTACAGGATACACATGAAGCATTAAAAAAGCAATCACTGTGATATCAGTTGTACACGCCCCCCAGCCCAGCTCGCTGTGGCTTTAGAGAGGGGCTGTTCCATGTGGGGAACACTGGCGATATAGCAGCAGCTGGGCCACCCTGCCCAAACAAATCCATGCAGGGAACCTCAGGCCACAGCGCCTGCCTCCCGCCTTGCTTACCAACTCCCTGTCCCTATTATCAGCTCGTTTCCAGGCTCCCCATTCCTGGATCGTGTACCTGCTCCTAATTGCCCCAGCAGCCTCACCACACTAACCAGCCCTGCAAGGCAGCTGCCTTAGGAGACACTGAGGCATCTTGCCTGAGCCACCGTGCCCGGCAAAAGGACTGTTGTCAGGGCATCGCAGTGAGTGCAGAGCCCTTTCCAGCAGATGGGCCCCAAAGGCACATCAGAGCGAGACTGGGGAACGCAGAGCATCTGGAGCAGCAATGTGTGAAAGGACACAGAAGTAAGAAGTGGCAGAGCCTCAAAGGCAAGGAGATGATAAATTTGATGAGGCTAAGGAAGGGAGCCAAAAGAGGAATAAATAGAGCTCACGAGAAAATAAGGCATGAGCATTTAAAAACGTTTAAGGCACTGCTAAACAGCAATAAAAAGGCAATTATAGTTCAGAGGCGCATGGTGGGTTACTGCATGCACTATAAATAGGTGGTGGGAAGACTGTCCCGCTCAGCAGGATCTTACTCACTTTTGGGGTAACTTCTGCACAAACAGGAATATTCTGGTGTGAGACAGAAGCTGACAGGAGAGAGTTTACAAAAAGATGAGATTAAAGGAAGAATTTGTATCACGCACATCCTTCTGCATGAAGGATGGACCAAGCAGAAGCTTTACAACAGAGGCTTTGGAGGTCTGAGCTTGAGGAATTCCAAACAAAAGTTCAGCAGTGGAGAAGTGAAATAGCCTTAGAAACAAACACCCATTTTATGCTAGCCAGCAACGTCTATGGTACTGGAGCGCAGGCAGTTCAGCGGCCACTACTATCGATGGAGAGACTCGCTAACCACGCTGCTCTCAAGCGCCCACAGAGATCCTGCCCAGCTCAGCTGATAACCCTAGCGTGAGCGTGTGCACCCACGCACTTATAACAGCATTTAAAAACAAGCAAAAAGAGACGTTTAAAAGTGGAATTCAAATGCCACAGCCACTTGAGCTTGCTCCTCAGGCTGCCGCCAGCATGCTCGTTCTGTTTCCTACCTGTGCCTCAGGTGCGCTCCCTCTGCTCTGCAGTGAGGAGCACAACTACTCCACAGACATGTAGCCCTCTCCCCTTAGCCTGGTGTAACCCCTGGGGGGGATGTCCGAGTCTTGGCTGTACAGGCTCATAGCACCCAGTGCAAGCAGCTAGCTCACTGTTCAAAGATCAGGCTCCAGCGAGGCTGGAGCAAGCGCACCAACTGCTGCGAGGTGCTGTCCCTGCGTGTAGCTCAGGCTGGAGGGGAACACGCCGCGAGTGGTCCTGGGGAAGAAGGAGCCCTTGGAGCAGATAAAACCCATGAGACCCTGGCTGAAGGTAGGGGCAGGGTCTTTGCAGCGTCGCAACCAGCATTTTTAAGAGCAGAAGGCACCACTGAAGTCCAGGGAACCCACCAATGTGCAGAAATCATACCAGGCAGATCTCTGGACAACACAAACTGCCACCACATGATCAACTTGAGGTTTTTGAGGACATCAGCTCTCTCTCGAGACAGCTAGAGGCTAGAAAAGTACTATTCCCCACCATCCCTGCGTGGCCCCAGGCGGTGCCTGCTGCAGAATAAACAGGAGGTGGAACAGGAAAACACAGCCACACCTCGGAACTGTGAGTGATCCCTCCTCCCTGCCCTGGCTCCTTCACAGATGCTCTTCTGGAGGGGCAAAATCTGCCGACTGAAGCACCAAAGGCATGAGAAAGGGAAGGAGAGAAGCTGTTGCTTCACAGCTCCAATATCCCTTGGCCAGGCCTGGTACCCTTCCCAGCTCCCCGCTCCTTCCTCCCACAGAGCCCTTTTCCTCGTAAAAGCAAAAACGCAAATCTCCACCTACTGATCTGTATGTATATCTTAGCAATCAAAAAGCCAGCACAGAAGACAGAGGAAAGTGAAGACCGTGTGCCTCGGTTTTTATATGGTATTCTCTTGTCTGTCTTCAAACACAGTACCGCTGGATTTGGCAGTCCTAAAGGCAATATCGAGTAGTACAGTTGTTCACATTTCTCATTGTTGCAGTTTATCATTTGTGATCCTAACTGCACTACTGAAAGAAAACTGTGGGAGTGAGTCCACACTACTGTGAAAGCCTGTAGGACACATAACTGATGTTTGTGCCTCTAGTTATCTAGCTGGCCTTGTGGGTCAGCCAAACATGGTAGAAAACAAAAATCAATTGTACGCATAAAGTGAACATTATTGATGAGTAGGAATAAAAAGGTCTTGATCTTCAGAGAATATTTCCACGATTTAATGATTTTTGTGGCATTTGACCCCGAGCTAAGAAAACATCATATAGTCATTACAGTTTGGGGGATGTTTTGCAGCAAACCCACCATCAATGAAAAGCCAGTGAGGGAGGTTCTAGAGCTGGAAGAAAAACAAGTTTTCTCTCCTTACATCACTAAGTATTTTGTTTCTAAACACTGAATGTTGGTATGACAGTTTGTGTAAATAGTCACATCTGCAAAAGGTCTGGACTAAGGTAAAGAGCAGCAACGGTGTTATTAAATTGCCATTGGCTCTCGAATTCATTTTCCCTCACAACTTGTTGTCATTTGACTGAAATACTATTTTAAAGGAGCTAATGCATCCCAGAGTATTATGTGCAGATTGTTAAATGTTTGTCTTAACATTTATCTGTTACAGGACAAGTAGATTCCCAGCCACTGTTGTTTAGTCTCACTGAATGCTCAGGATTTTCAAACAAAGCTTCAGCATCTTTGCAGGAGGTGGGGTGGGGGGGTCCATGGACCACTTCAACGAACTTAGGATTTTTTTCACCGACAGAAAAATGTTTAGAAACCTACTTTAAGTACTTGATATAAGAGACATGTTTAGAAGCCTGCTTTAAGTACTTAATAGAAATGGCTGGCTGTAGTCTGATAGCTTGCCAAAATGATCGAATACTTCCAGGCAACCTGTCATTTAACTATGAAATCGGACGTGACCTATTGACTGATTCTCAGCACCAAAATTAAAAGACAACGATTAGCTTTTTAGAGTTCTCAGTAGAGGAAGTTTAACCTATAGAGGACACTTAGATCAGTGACACGTTTTTGCAGGGCGCTGAGAAGAATCATCTAAAAGAGCATTATAGTACTAGATATACTTCTTACCTCATATTGATCCTAGCGGTAGTTACACATTACTACCAGGCATGCCTAACAAGGCCATAGCCTTGGCCATTGCGCTGCTAACGGTAGCTCCGGGGCAATCTTTGTACATAAAACAAGCATATTTATTTCCCTGTCTTTCCTTTTCTAAAACAAGGTCTCTTTTCTCCCCGTCTCCCCAACATTTTTTGCAGGCATCTCCTAAAGTTTAGAGTGCTTGAAAGGGTGTTTCCCAGCCAAACATCAGTCCCCCAAATACACTGCAGCAATCCAATCGGCTCAAAAAAAACCCCTATTTGTGTAGATTTTAAGCTCTCTTAAATAATTTTCATGTGTCAGCTCATTTTCTGAGCTGTGATCTATCCCCAAGTGCTGGAGGGACTTCTTAAAGAGAGCGTTTACGCTTAGAATCTTTATGTAAGCAAAGGAAGAAATTAATTACAATGAGTGTGGTGAAACACTGGAACAGGTTGCTGGAGAAGTTGTGAATGGCCCATCATTGGAGGTGTTGAAACTCAGGTTGGATGGGGCTTTGAGCAACCTGATCTAGAGAAAGAAGTCCCTGCCTGTGGCAGAGGGTTCGGACTAGGTGATATTTTGAGGTCCCTTCTGACCTAAACCATTCTATGATTCTATGTATCTTTAGCCTGTAGAACTTCCACTGCCATTCTTCCACTTTCTCCTCCTCTATGTTAACCTTTCCTTTTTTTAAACTCAGTGAAGGGTAATTTAGGATAGGAAATATTCGTTCTGTTCCAGTAGCTCCACCTTCATCCTCCTCTAGGGAGACACAGAGAATGGTAAGTTTGGGGAGTACAGGTGCAACTGTACTAATTCTGCTGCGCGCTGACACAGGGAGGATGTATGGTGTATAGCTTTACCGGACCTTTTACTGAAAGTAAGCAGGTTCTTCGGTAGAACAAACCCATTTACTCACCTGAGTTGCAGGGTGACTCTGCTGCAGTGATCAATCTGATATAAAGAATAGGAAAAGAAGGAATTTTAAAGGAAAAGTTAACAACAGTAGGTTATAAACTGTGAACAATTATATCAATTAAGATATGTGGCCCTTGAATTCCTAAACACCTAGAAAATCCCTGTTCTTTGACATTAGGCAGTCCATGCACTCTTTTATACTGGAAAATATAATAAGGCCTGGGATAAAAAGGGGACTTGTGTCTCCTGGTCTGTTTTTACAGGCTATACATAAGTACCGCTATCAAGAAGAATGACTGACATTTTTAGTATGTCCAACACTTAGACTGGAATGATAATAAGTCGCTCCTAAAAAGAAATATTAAATTATACGGGTGGGGAAAATGGTGTAAAACAGTTGCCACATTCACAATGTTTTAAAGAAGTCAGTACCACAAATAAGATGGTGTAAGGAGAGTAAAGAGGGGCAGAATTGTCTAATATAAGGACAGATGCTGTCTATGAAGAGGGAGCGAGCTTAGAGGGGCCAAAAGTACCATCATTGGGTTTTTACATCAGGAGTGTGGTGCTAAGCCATTCCAGGAGAACAGACCGTCTGCAGAAATTTACAATTACAGTATTTGGGAAGATTTACGTTGTTGGCTTTGGCATAGGCGAGTCCAGGGTTTGCTGCTACTGAGATATGTAAACTAAAACTTAATCTGAAAGCTTTATTTTATTCTGTTTGTCTAAGGCTGGCATTGTTCTTAAAAATTGGAAGGTGCTGGAGAGGGGAGGATAATCTGAAGGAAGTTAAAGCTGCAGATTTTTCATTTCTAGCCTTTTTAAATGAGATTCTTTCACTGGTCATAGTTAAATTACACTTGGAGCGGTAGCAGTCTGGACCACAGATTGATTTTCTCCTCCCTCCATCCCTAGCAAATATAAATTCAATGTGCAAAGCTTGTGCACATCACTTCCTCCTGTAGCAAAATAAACTGCTTATAATGTGAAATTTACTCACATGGACGGAAGATGGCAGGGGTTGTAACTTTTTATCGGATGCCACAGTTCTTCGATTTTACACATTTTTGTAAAGAAAGGTATGTTTTATTTTTAATTTCCCGTTTATTTTTAACTTGTCTATCTTTAAAAAATGTCTGCCTTTCCTATCTGTCTACCAATTTGCAAGAGTATTTTCATGTTTATTAGGCTGCCTTCACATAAATGTTCCTCTATAGTCATCAGTATTGCGGCCGTAAGACTGCAGCTTCCATTTGATTTCTTAACCCTCCTGTTTTACAGGGTGAAAACGAATCCCATTTGCACAGAAAATACTGTGTCAAACCACCTTTATCCTAAAACCAAATAAAAATCAGATTATTCTGGTTTTAGTGTAACGGAATTCTATTGAATTTTACTGTACATAAAATGAAAAGGTAAATCTGCAGATGTACCGGTTATCCCTGCACATAAAAAAGAGAAAGATTTTTGTTAGCATATACAATAACATGAACATGGAAAATGAATTTAAAATCTTGTCCACAATCTAGTATCCTGTAATGGCGAAAGAAACAAACATACGAAAGAAAGGTGAGATGTGCGATTACACGCATATATTGCCAGTTTATCGGTACTCAGGTGATGATCATTTAGGAAAATGCGGGTAGAGAAATTTTGCATTAGTAATTTATTTTTCATGGAATAGGGGCCAAAGATAGCAACGCTTGTCACCTAGGCACTCTATTCTGTATTTTAAATGCAAGTATCATTGATCAGAGGAAACTGGACTGATTATGGTGATTCTATTTATTTGTTGATTGTTGACATCGCAAACAAAAAGCAATTGTCTGCGCCAAACTATATGCTTAAACATATTTTTCAGTTTAACAGTGCAATTTTAGCATGATGTTTTACTCCCTCTCAAGTTCCTTTGTGTAACCCATTTTCACTGCAAAACAGTAATTGGACGTTATTGTAGCTTCAGCTGCGACGTGGCGCTCTGAACATCCAAAAAGGAGGACTGGGAAATATTCCTCTACCTTCGTAAGTGTCCTAAACACGAACGCACTGCTCTCACACTGCTGTCGGATGATGGTTCAAACAGACTGCACAATGCTTTTAAAATCCTCCTACAAGTCAGGCACCTCAGCTTCCACTGATTTGCTGCGGACTGAGGGTGCTTAATACCTCATAGCGATGTGCTTATCAGGATGTCTTTTACTGGTAAATTAGACACGGGAGGATGATGTACTTCTCCATCTTGTAGATGAGAGAGAATAATACCTAGATTATCAATGAGCAGTGGGTCATGTTGCCACGGTTACGATGTGAGATATGATGTTTTTTCCCACTGTAATTTTTTCCGTAATCTGTTAAGGACTGCAGCTTTTACAATGTCTGATACTTTTTTCTCTCATACATTGTAGTGTTAAGATGGCAGAATAACCATGGGAGACTGGAATTTCCTTGGAGGCATTTTAGAGGAGGTCCACATTCATTCCACTATTATTGGAAAGATTTGGCTAACGATCCTCTTTATATTTCGAATGCTTGTCCTTGGAGTGGCAACTGAGGATGTTTGGAACGATGAACAATCAGAATTTATATGCAATACAGAGCAACCTGGTTGCAGAAACGTGTGCTATGATGAGGCCTTTCCCATCTCTCTCATAAGATACTGGGTCTTGCAAGTTATATTTGTGTCTTCCCCTTCCTTGATGTATATGGGTCATGCCCTATACAGACTAAGAGCCTTGGAAAAAGAAAGGCAAAAAAAGAAAGCTCAGGTAAGAGTTGAACTCGAAAGCACTGAATTAGAAATGACGGAAAATCGGAAAAGACTGGAGAGAGAACTCCGGCAATTGGATCAAAGAAAGCTAAACAAAGCACCCCTGAGAGGCTCTTTGCTCTGCACTTATGTGATACATATTTTCACAAGATCTGCAGTGGAAGTTGGTTTTATGATTGGGCAGTATCTTCTTTATGGCTTTCATCTAGATCCCCTTTATAAATGTCAGAGAGATCCGTGTCCAAACACAGTTGACTGCTTTGTATCTAGACCAACAGAAAAGACAGTGTTCATATTATTCATGCAATCAATAGCAACTGTATCATTGCTTTTAAATATTCTAGAAATTATCCACCTAGGATTCCGAAAAATTAAAATGGGACTCTGCGGGCAGAATAAAAACAAGGATGACCCGGACAAATTCTATGTAAACAAATCTAAGAAATATTCTGTGATACCACATTCCTCTTTGGGAATATCCACCACCCCTCAAAAACCCGTTCCTTCTGCACTTAGCGGTTATACCTTTTTAATGGAAAAGCAAACTGACACTGCTGTCTATCCAGTTCTAAATTCTCCTCCCATGTTTCAGTCTGTGCAAAATAACCATACAGAAAGCAGCAGCAGCTACACCCATCACAATCAGGAAAATAAATCACCAAAGAAGAGGCCAGCTACAAATGCTTTAGACAATCAGACTCAAAATACCAGTACAAATAATAACGAAGGCTTGTTTGGCAGGCCTGGGACTGAAGTGCGTGGTGCCCAAAAAGAAGCTGAAAATAAACATTTCCTTGTTGGCACTCAGGATGCAGATATAGCTTCGAGCACGTGCTTGAGAAGCTTTGCTGAAATGCCATCTCAAACGTTGCTGCAACCCGATACAACTTTTCCTGTTACTGGTTTCAGAAGACATCACGGAATCGGTTCGTCTTGGAACTGTTCGGCAATGGTTGAGAGTGCAGGATATTCAACAAATTCTCTTCCAAAGAACAGCAACAGAAGACAAAGCAGTTTCAGTGCAAACAAAGCCCAACCTCCTTACAATGCTGATGTAAAAAATTCTAGCCGGCCAGACACTCCTGACTCTACAGGGGAGGTGAGCTCAGAATCTAAACATACTAGAAACCGTGATAGTCCTAAGCCCTTCTCTCTGTCTAGGCGACTGTCACTGTCGAGTAATGCCAGCAGCAGGCGTGCCCCCACTGACCTTCAAATATAGTGTGAATCGTACTAATCAATGCTGGGATAATTACTGAACGTTGTGACATAAGCAAGACCTATGTATGAGAGTAGCCAAATCTTTCAACTTTAACCAGCTGTTTCACGTCGATAGAAAAGTTGTGTATCCCTTTGAATATTAGCCAAGTAACTTTTAAACAGTCTCTTTGCTTTCTTTGTAATGAAAGGGTGGCTTAGACCTCAGCATATAACTTCTATACTACCCTTCCAGCTAGAAAGGAAAACGTACGTTGTATAAGTTCACATATTAGGAAAAATCAGGCATAAAATCACAGCTGATACTGTTTAAACTGAATAAAAGTAGAAGACAAAATTTACAGTTGAACCATATATTTTACGAAGACCAGTAAATGAAATTAGGCTAAATATGGGACTGGGGCTCTCAGGAGAAATTAATTATTGGTTAATATGTTTCTGCTTAATCTCTCTGAGAATCCAAACGGACATTTGATAGCTGTCTGAAAGCAGAATGTCAAACATTCTGCTGTTTGAACTGTGTTAAATACAAAAAGAACAAAACATTTGATACATGTATCACTAATTCTCTGACTCCAGGGTACACATTTTTTTCAGTGTATCACAACCGACTTCCTCAATAGAAAAATCAGAGTGAATCTCTTATGCTATACTATTACCGTTAAACACACTATTAGATTTTTAAAGCGTCATGAATTACAAATGAGTTGTGAGCTTTACTTCTGAGATTCTGCACAACACTAATAAGCCAGCAATTATTATTATTTTTTTATAATCAGAAAACAAGTTACTGAAATTTTCTGATCGGTAAACTGTAAAAAAAACTGTAAAAACTGTAAAACTACTCCTTTTCTGAATGCTATACGGTCCATCTGTCCCCCGAATTCTGACGAACTTTTAAATCAGGGAATGCTTATAATTGTTTAGAAAGGGCATTTCCATTTATGCTGTCTATGGGGGTAATAAAACAAATAAAGGACATTCATCCACTTGATGGTCCAGTCCGTATAGTGTAAGACAAGTTCCACAAAACATCTTGAAATAATAAAGGAGGGAAAGATGAACAAAACTCTGTGTTACTTTTGTCATTGAGACTTCTATGAATGAAATACATTTACTTGAGTCGCACAACACTGAGAGGCTGTAAATTCTTGGCGAGGTGGTCACATCTGGAATGCATTAGTGTATACAAGTGTATTTTTTACAAGTGGATTTGACTTACTGTACATGTACTGGAAAAATAATTTGTGAGATGTAGCATCATGATGTTATGACATCATTAAATTCTTAATGTGCATTACCATTATGGTTACAAGCCAGTCATGTTTCAGACTGGCTGAAGGCTGTACAATATTAGGAAAAAAAGGAGCCAGAAAACCTTAAAGGCTCTTTGGCTTGCAGCAGCAGCATTAATTTGACCCTGTTCACACAAGAAATACACATCAATACTATTAGAACTATTCCCTGTAGACTTCTTGCCAGCAGCTGTTCTTCTCACCTCTAGTATTGCTGTATGTATATACATAAATACTGCCCTATGTAATTCAGTTTACACTGTAAAATTTAACTGTGTAATATATAGGAATGTATGTAAATGTAACACATGATTTAGCTGAGTTAATGCTGCTATTGTGGCTTTAATTGTTGCACTTCTTGATGTGTTTGACACCATCCCACATGATATCCTGGTCTCTAAATTGAAGAGACATGGATTCAACAAATGGACCACTTGGTGGATAAAGAACTGGCTGGACGGTCGCACTAAAAGAGCTGCAGTCCCCGGCTCAATGTCCAAGTGGAGAGAAGTGACGAGTGGCGTTCCTCAGGGGTCGGTACTGGGACCTGTATTTGTTGCAGACATGGACAGTAGGGTCGAGTGCACCCTCACAAGTTTGCCGATGATACCAGGCTGTTTGGCGAGGTGGACACGCTGGAGGGGAGGGATGCCATCCAGAGGGACCTGGACAGGCTGGAGAGGTGGGCCCAAGACAACCTCATGCAGTTCAAGAAGGCCAAGTGCAAGGTCCTACATCTGAACATAAGAAGGACATGGACCTGCTGGAGCGTGTCCAGAGGAGAGCCACGAGGATGATCCGAGGGCTGGACCACCTTTCCTATGAGGAGAGGCTGAGAGTAAACATTAGGAAGAAATTTTTTACTTTGAGGGTGGTGAGGCACTGGAAGAGGTTGCCCAGAGAGGTTGTTGAGGCCCCATCCCTGGAGGTGTTCAAGGCCAGGCTGGAGGTGGCCTTGGGCAACCTGGTCTGGTGGGAGGTGTCCCTGCCCATGGCAGGGGGGTTGGAACTCGATGATCTTTAAGGTCCTTTCCAACCTAAACCATTCTATGATTCTATGCGTAAGTTTCTGTGGACAATAACTGCATTTTTTGCATGTTTTGGGTTTAATGTGTCTGTAATAAAAAGCCTAGTATTTAAGGCACTCCACTCCCACAGTCTAAACAATAGCAAATTAACATTTAGATTCTCACGTACTGCATTTGCACTTCTGTTCTTTCAAGGCAAGCTACAAAAGAATTTGTTTTCCTGCTGCTGACAGGATTTTTCTTAACTTCCTTTTTGCGTGGACATGGGCCAAACGTTCTATGTCATCACAGCACGTTGCCAACAGAAACGGGTAACTTAACCCCAGTGAGGACTGAAGACACTGCAGAAGAGCAGAAAAAGCGGGGAAAGACCCTAACATGGCAGGTGCGGGATCATTCGGTTGGCTCTTCTTTTGATTTTTATAATTAACAAATCTTACCGGTCAGTAGATACCACAGCGTTTCACAGAAATAAACCGGTGTAACCGCTTCCGTTTTTTAAAAGCGGCGACGGCAAAAGGCTTTATTTTCGGCGCGAAGGTTCCGCCGCGTCTCTCGGGAGCCCCTCGGCCCGGCGCCTCCGCAGGGGCAGCTCCTCCCCGGGCCCTCTCTCCGTCATCTCCAGC
>NW_009647234.1:1204105-1204447 GCF_000708025.1 Charadrius vociferus | reverse complement strand
GGTGCCGCCCCCTTGCGTGGCGTGATGGGGACCTCTCGGCCGAGGCGCGGTTCTCCCTGCTCGCTTTTCGAAACAGCTGCGTGTCTCGGGGGCTGTTATTCTACCCGAGCTCTCCAGAGAAAGTAAATGCTTGAGACGAAATAACACCAAACGTGCTCTTAAAAACATTCTGTTTAAAAAGACCCTTCCTTGAGTAGAGAGCTTGGCGCTTCTTTTAAAACTAATGAACCCCCTAATTTTTCTGAGAGTGACTGTCCATACTGGAATGGGTAAAATGATGATGCTAAACTTGATGCATACTTTGCCTTTCGGTACGGCTTAGCATCTCTTAAATCCTGCTGA
>NW_009647234.1:1198362-1204060 GCF_000708025.1 Charadrius vociferus | reverse complement strand
CTGCTGGAAGAATATGCTGTTTAAAGAGCGAGCGGCAGATCTAGGATGTCATGCGAATACGTGCTGTGCTAAGACTCTTGGCCTGGTGTGTGGGTACTATTTGATTTCTTTCTGTTGCAATACTAAGCATCCTGTGGGGTTGCAAAACAAGTCTTCCAAGCAGCGTGGTTTCCTGATTTAGTTTTTAACTTAGGCGCTTAGCTTAAAGCCAACTTGGACGTGTAGTTTGGATATCTGAAACTGGGAGAAGGACATCTCCCAGTATGGGAGCCATGTGTGTGACCCTGTGAAGAGGGGGAGGGGGTTAAGTTTGGGAAATTTCTGAATATTCATGTAAGTGAGTTGTCGAGACATGGAGTTGGTATGTGTATGGCTAGTTTTATTTAAGCTGTCAGGGTACTGCTGCTTGTGCCTGACCTCTCTGGTACTCTGTTGGCTGCTAGAGCCCCCATCCATAAAGATTATCAGTGTCACCCGCTCTGACGGTAGCTGTAGGTGTTCAATGGAGGTTTGCTTTTATGCTGTAAGTTACTGAAGTGCTGATGTTGTCCCGCAGTTCAAAGATGCAGCTTAAGTGGAAGTAATGGTTTATGAAGGGTGAGTCTAAAAATAGTTAGAATTTCAATTTTGCTGATGAAAGACAATACTAGGATAACGTGTGGAATATGTAAAAACTGTCCAGGCTGTTTTGTGTTGTGTGCTAGAATAGCCAAAGACTGTGGTCAGGGGATCAACAAACCTCTGTCTGGCTATTACTGGGTGGGATGCTCTGTTCCCTGTTCTTTACGTTGAAGTATATAGGTGAAAATCTTGTTAAACGGGAAAATGTGCTATAAATGTGGCACACAACTTGTGTGCCTTCTGACTGTTGGTACATGCTTTAAAAACCTAAGAGTTGCATGCGCTTCCTGCAATTGCTGAATATTTTCTGTTTGCAGTGTTGGTAGCCTTATATGAAGAGCCAGAGAAACCAAATAGTGCACTGGAGTATCCTTTTTCTCGTCTGTGAATTGTTCATAGACACTTGACACGAAACAGCAGTCCTGCTTCTGACTCATAGGTGAACTGGAGAGGCTCATTTAGAAGACTTACGTTGAGAACGTGACTTTTATGGATGCATTTTAGCTAATAATTGCATTCTTACGACTAACAGAAAGTCTGAGGGGATGCAAGAGGACTGTGCTATCAGTATGTCAGCAATTATGAAGTTAAGTTATAGGCCATTACAGAATGTCATAGATCTGCAGCATTAGATTTGAGAACTTACAGTATCTGTGGCTTCTGAAATTGGCTTCTTCACACTTCCTTTTTTTTTTTCTTTTAATAATACAAGAGGGGAAAAAAAATAACATCTGTTTCTTGCTGTTTGTAAGCAGCCTCCCTTTTTGGCTATTCCTTTTGTTTTTTCAGTTATTCCTTTTAACTCTTCAAGACTTCTGCGTTTAAGACAGGAAAAGAAGAGGGGGATGCAGTAAAACACGAGTATGTCCTGTATGTACTGATGTGTTGTTTGATGGTGTTTTCTGGTTGGTGGGTTTTTTTGTTTTGTTTTGGGTTTTTTAGGAATATACCACTGAACTTGAAAAGCTTTCTTATTTTTATAACTTCATCCTGTAGGATGAAAAGCACTACAGTAATGTTAAGTGGTTTAATGCAGTTTTGGTCACATGTATTGCAGTACTAACTTCATCATAACTGTTAAAACTAAAATGTGGTTATGCTATCTAACTGAAGAAATACTTAACAACTAAATATCAGCTTTCTGAAGCATCATCTAGGAGCTTCAGCTCCCGAGAATCCAGAAATAGAGGCACTTCGCTTGGAAGTGGCAGAGATGAAAGAAAAATACGAAGCTGTGTTGGAAGAAAATAAAAAACTGAAAACCAAGGTAACAGTCTACTTACTGTTCCTCAGTAGTTCCATGTCACGCTACAAGAAGAATACCTTAATACTTAGAATACAGCTAACTTCTTTCTGTTAGAGTAGCTGGTAAGTGTTGTTGTATTGTTTAGCCTCGTGGCTGCGGAGTGCTGATAGAATTCATCGTAGTAAAGATTTTTTTTTTTTTTGGATGGGATACTTCTCATATTCTATAACACTGAATAGTATTGCTGAACTAGGGATTTTATTTATTTAGTGAAAGTCTATGTTCGCAAGGCTAATCCCATGTCTTCATTCAGCCCTGTCTGTATGTGTTTAAGTTGTGTGATATTATGTAGCTCATGTTTCCACATGAGTTTTGAAAAAGAAAAAGCTAATGTATCTACTATAAAGGCGCTTTCCAAAGGCAAACTGAAGGAGGAGTATTATATATTAGTTTCTGTGACCTGGCACAGACTTGCACATGACAGAATGTTACCAGTGGAGGCACTCATATCCACTTCGAACAGTAATTTGCACTTTTCAGCTAAAACGACCCTGGTATTCCTCTGTCAGCAACAACAGCGGGTCTGAAGAGCTAATTAAGGCAGAGCCATTCTTTAATGGGTCTACAGGCTGTCTGAAACAGCTCTGAGATGTGAACAACTTCCCCTTACCAGAGGGCATTGACTGGAAACCTGACAACACTGAAGAAGGAAACTTTTGAGAACCATAATAAGCTAGTAGCTTGTGTGCTGCTACAGGCTTCCGTGCATTTGTTGGAAGAGAATGGCTGTTGTTACATGTGAAGATCCCTATGAGTTTTTTTACTGGGAGACAACTACCCCATCTTAGTTCTGGGAGAAGGGATTCTTGGGCATTACCCCTTTGTATTTCTCATCTGGAGTGCCCTCTTCCTGTCCTTGTAACACTCCTCCTTCTCTGTTACTCACTGTGCGTCCTTACAGCTACATCTGTTGTTTCTTACTAGAAAATATGGCAAAGAGCAGAATTTTAGGGACAGTAGCAATAGACCGGCAATACACTCAGCGTAGCTGACTTAAAAATGCAACCGATACTAAGTAGACATATGAAAGCAGGGTGCCTGAGTCTTTGTTTAAAAAACACTTAGAGGTCAAAACTTGTTGCAGGAAAGTAAGGCTTTCCATAATCATGGGGTTTTTTTTGTGCTTTCACCTTATTCAGCCTTCAAATGATAACTCTTACTTTACACATTTTTCAGTACTAATGTTTTTGTGTTTTTCCATTCTTTCCCCTACCGTCTTCTGCCTGTCATTGTGACATACTGTAGAAGTTCACAGGGACAGAATGCAGGGAGAACACTACTGTTTAGCTTTTATATATATATATATTTTAGCAGTTCTCTAGCATAAAATACATGCCTTTAACTGTGTATTTATTCGTAACTTGAATCATGTCCAAATAGGTGGTGTTCTGTTGCATTCATCTGTGAAGACCTCTTCTTTTCCTTACATTTGTCGGTCAGAATGTCAGGTATTTGGGTGGGGTAGGGGCAGGAAGTCAATAGTTAGGCTTTTTGTAGGAACAAAACTGATTTGGGGATTGGGTACTGGCCATCTTTTGTGGTAAAATCTACAAGAAGGCAAAAATGCTATTTTAGTGGTTCTTGTTAGCAGCATAGTGATTGCTGTAACTTAGTATTACTATGAGAAACACATGGGTATTTTTTTTTTTTAACGTACTTTGTTTATTTTTAACCTGCTCTGCAATTTGCAGAAGGGAAGAATCTTAATTAAGGAAACTGAACTGACATATTTCAGAGACTCAGTCCTAATGCTTGAACTGTTTTTGAAGCTCGAGCTTATCTTTAATGTAACTGAGGTCAAGTAAACACCTTGTATATATGTATATATTTACATAAGTAAATATGCTTATTTGGAAATAACTTTAGTGCATAGTTGCCTAGGCCATACTCTCCAGAAGGGATAATGAAAGCTAGAATGATTACAGGAAATGTAAGTTTGGGTACTGTTGCTATGAGAATCACTGCTTCATTTAATCATATTTCAGTGAAATCAAAGCTTATAAGGCATTGATCATTATCAGCTGCAATTTGAGATGAAAAGTACTTAATGAGACCTAGAACAAGAAACAAGACTTAGATGCTTGGAAGTGCATTTAAAGATGACCCTTGTTATAACTGCATGATTATACAACATGACAAATTGATGTTTTGAGGGAAGGGTTACTTTGTTGCCTGTCTTGAAAATGGAATTGCATAAATACCAATGATGGATTAAAATGCACAAAGTAAATTGAACGCTTCCAGACCAAATGTTTTCCTACATTTCTTAATGTAAAAAGTGTCTGAAATGTTGCAGCTAACTAAATTCCTCTCTTTAAATCCACAGCTGGCTCAGTATGAACCACCTCAAGACGAGAAGCATGGTGAATAACAGTAGTTTCTCCTTTAATGCCTTGACTTAATAAAGGGCTTCCTGAGAATTGCAGGTTTTTTTTTTTTGTGTGTGTGTGTGGTTGTTTTGGGGTTGTGTTTTTTGTTGTTGTTGTTGTTGGAGATGCAGTACTTACTAAACTTACACTTTTTAATTTGCATGAGGTGTACCTATTTCCATGGAGTTCACGTCTCCGATCCTGTTTTAGAAACTGGGCCTTGGAGAGTTGATCCAGATACTGCCTGGACAGTTCTGAACAGAATACAAAATTCTTACTTGTAATGGATTTCCTGTCTAATCAGAGTAGTGCATATAAGAGCAGAACGTGGAGCGTTACGCTTTCTAATTCATCTAATGGGGAAAAGAAAATCTAGGCAGGGCAGAAAATCCAAGAGGGGTGTGTGTGTGAGACTTGTCATTTGTAATTTCACCTCTATGTTCTGTGGCCCTTGTTTCCCTGAAGAGGCTTCACAATTCTTCTGAAATGCAAAGTTTTACAACAAAACCACACATTTTAAAGAGATGCATATGTCTCGGATCCTAAAAGTAGGTACTTTAAAGGCAACTGAGGACAGGAAGGGGAGGGGGAAAAGAGTGCAGTAGCTGTCTTGTGTACTGGCTATTAGTTTAACTTTTGTTTCTAGAATGGGTTTTGCAGCTTGTCTTACAGGTGTGGTAGGATAGATCAGAACTTTTGCTAAAGGCAATGTACGAACTGAAATCAAGGGCTAATGAATGTAATTGTTGCTTACCTTACTACTCTATCTATCATTGATCTAAAGAGACCAGAAGAGGGCAAAATTGGGGGAAAATACTCTGCTAAATCTTTAAAACAACAACCCCACCCCCACCTTGGTACATTTCAAACTCAGCTTAAAAAAAAAAAAGGGGGGGGGGGGGGGAAACCCAAAACATAAAAGGTGCCCCACCTTCTGTGTTAAAGAGGTTTCTTCACCCTATGTTTCCTATAGCAGAGTCTCAGGCAGTAATCCAAAGGAGGAGGAAAAAAAAAAAAAAAAAGAGTGGTACAGCAACATGGACAGCTGCCTCTGGAGAGGAACCAAGAACAAGGACCTTTGTGGGCGATGATACCCTTACAAATCTCACACATTCTTCATGTGCCTCGCATGCATCAGCTGGTTCAATGGTAATTTATGGTCTGGGGTGGTCTTGGTCCTCATTGGATTCTTTTTGTCTCTAGGTGGGCTGTTAACTGCTCTTATCTTGTTGAGTTTCAGCTGACCATATCTTTCTTATGTCCCGGTCTCAGGGCCTTCCAAGTTCAGCTTACCTAGGTGAAAGTTCCCAGCTTGCATCCTAAGGCCCCAGCAATTTTAGCTACGAATGCTAAGTGCGTACTATGTAAGTAGTATGCCAATGCAGCCTAACACTAAGCGACT
>NW_009647234.1:1183476-1197568 GCF_000708025.1 Charadrius vociferus | reverse complement strand
GCGGGCGGGGCGGACTCCAAGCCGCGGATCCTGCTGATGGGGCTGCGGCGCAGCGGCAAGTCCTCCATCCAGAAGGTGAGGGGTCGCCGGCGGCTCCCCGCCCCCGTTCTCCTGTTCAGGCTGTTTCTGCTTTTTAACGCGGGCGCGTGTGGAGAAGTTGGAGCGAAGGTAGGGCTTAAAGACAGCTCCTTCCCAGAGCGGACCGCGATCCGGTGCAAGGTTGTGTAGCATAGTAGTAGTTCTTCACTGTAGCGCATCAAAAATAAAAAGTGAAGACGTTGGTGTGCAATTTATTATGGTTTCTTAGGGACGTGAGAGCACCGTGAGCGGTACAGGTGTGTGGCGTTTCGCTAGCGCTCCTGGTCGAAGAAGACTTGAGCTGTTCTGCTTTTTGGGCCTTTGAAAGAGACTTCTGCTTTTGTACGAGCAGAAAGGCAGCCTCTGGTTTCCTTTGGTGCGCTAGACCGAGCAAACGAGAGTTGCTGGTTGAGGAGGAAATAAAACAGTTTCGGTGTGTTCGGTTTGTTGGTAGCTTTGTGAGGTCGCTAGTGTTTCTTAATTAACAAAAAGAAAAGACAAAACCGACTATTTTCATTTGTCACGTAGCTCAAGAGAAGTGTAGCACTAAGAATGATCTTTGTTCTTCAGTGCAAGTTTTGTATTTGCAGTCTCTATTACAAAGTTTTTAGGTTATATCTTTATGGGAAGGTGTTACTAGTGAAATGCGGTGGTGCTCAAGCTCTAGACTTAGGGGCCTCAAACTTTCTCAAATCCAAGTGTGAAATCCTTCAGAGATTTTCATGCAGAATTATGATTTGTGTAGCTGGACTTACTGTACTGTCCTTATGTAATAGGAACCTGGAAAGAGTTCAAACAGAGTACCTGATTTGGAGTGTGTGTGTGTGGGGGTGTGTGTGTTTTTGTTTGTTTTCTTTTTGTTCAGTTGTTTTCTTTTTGTTCAGTTGTTTGTTTTCTTTTTGTTCAGTTGTTTGTTTTTTGTTGGGTTTTTTTCCTGTGGTCACCAAACTTGCTGCTCTGCCTTAATAAGATTAGCATAAATATAATATTGGGGCAGGACTTTGTGTGTGGTAAAACCTAAAGCAGCAGCTTGTTTGGAGCTGCTGTAAACCTTTTATTTATACCCATTTTTCTTTGAAGGTGTTAAATAAGTGAATTGAATTGGGTGAGTAGGGAGCGGAACCAGCTGTCTGTCATGCTTCTGTAGCAAGCTCTAATACAGCAAGATGTAATGTAGTGCTCCTAATAACCAGCGAATATCTTGTCCTCCTTTTGCTGTACTTACTCTTTTCCTTCATTACCCCACACACCCCAAATCTCTCCTCTAGTAAAAAAAGACATCTGCTGTTTCTGAGGCCATCTCATTCATTATCACAGCTTAAGAAATCCAAAAAATTAAAGCAAAGATTGTGGAAAGCATACAAATGACAAAATGGTTGTACATCTTACTGCTGCTAGGGAATCCTTTGGAATTTGCTTTTCATTGTTACCTGGGAAGCAGTTGTTTGCTTCCAGTTATTAGGTTCTCGGCACAATCTTGCAATACTGTACCTTTTCTCTCTCTTTTCAGGGACCGCCTTTCATCTGCCTGCACAAATTCCTCTCTGGACATCAGGGCAATAGAAATAATCTAATACTATCTCAAGGAAAAGAAAAAAGGGTTTATTGTGACTGGGAAAAAAATGGAGTATGAAAACCCATTCTGTATTTGGACTTATAGGTAAAGGAGCCTATTCTTATGCGCAGAATGATCCTGTGCTGCAGTGGGGAGATTGGTTGTTTATAACGGGCAAATTGCCTGCTTTGGCTGTACAGACTTCATTGCGGCATGCTTTGTGGTGGCCTGGGACAACTCCCAGTGAAGTGTTCTTACAAGGGTTACTTGCGTAGTGAAGAAAAAGTTCTCTCTCTGGTTGTTTACTTTCTGAGGAAAAGGATGTAGATTTCTCAGATATAAACCAGTTATTCATGTTTGCAGACAAACTGTCAAAAACAAAAAAAAGGGAAACTATCCTAGATTTGTTACTTTCTCAGAAACTTGCAATTCCTGCCTTAGATATTCTTGCAGTTTATCGGTGTTGCTACAATGTACCCGATAAGGTGCCTTGTGGTGGCAGGTTATATTTGATCAGAAGCCCTTGTAGTAGGGATGTTGTGGAAGTCATGTTTGTCACTTGATGTGTCAGATTATTGTTTGGTGGTCTGGGAAATTTTTGTTGGTATGGATCAGGCCAACCAAAAAAAAAAAAAAAACCACCCAAAAAACCCCAAACCAACCACATACTTCCCTGGAGAGTCCATTCAAGTTTAAGGTAGTGGGAATGAACGTGTTGGACAAACTCAACTCGTGGATCCAAGGAAGGGTAACTACTCAAACATTGAGACAGAAATTGAGAGTTTAAAAAAAAAAAACAACACCAAAACAAAAAAACCCAAACAAGAAAAGGGCAGTCCAGAAACATGGAGGCAGTTCAGAAATACTGCATCAGGAGTACAGCTTACCTGCTGCAATTAAAAAATAAAACCAAGTGCAGCTGTAGAGAAAAGGTTGACACATCAGGAAATAATAAAAAAAAAATAATGCTGAAAACTCAGGGGGCGTGACAGGTGAGCTGCGAATAGGAAATTCAGAGGGATATAAAAGAAATATGAATGAGTGTAGTGCTAAGAGTGCTCAAGCTGACTGAAAAGTTTTTAAAATACTGTAAAAGCAGGAAGTCTGCCAGGAAGTTGATGAGACTGTTGGGATGTTGAAGGTGTAAAAGGAACACTTGGGAATGATAAAAGTCATAGTGAGGAAACTCGGCAGATTCTTAGAATTTTGCTAGCTTTGTCTGCTCTGCTTGCGTATGCCTAGTCAAAATTGCTTGGCATCAGTGTTAGCTGTGCACTTCCAATCAGATGCTTCCACAGTCTTTTTATTTGCTTTATCAAAGCTGTGTAAAGCAAGTAAGAGTGGGGGTAGATGCTAGGCGATAGAAATGGAATTTGATTAAAACTGTCCTGGCTCCCCTGTTAGTGTAAAAAAACAGATGGGAAACACCAGTCTGATGAAATGCGCTGCTTTGGGAAGAAGGGGAAAGGGGGATGATGGCATTGCTTCTTAGAGACTCATCTGCTTTAAACTGGATTCACTAATTCTGTCCTGCTCCCTGTGGGAGACGGTGAGTTCCAAAGAGGGAACGTTGATTTCGGAATGCTTTAGAACTGTGGTGCAAACCCTGAGGAATTTCTAGTCCTTGCAATACAGAAACTACGTACCTAGAACTGTTCTTACTTTTCCGTACAAATGTCCTGCTGCTTAAAGCCTCATTTAGATCCTGGCTTCCTCAAGCGTTTGCCTTGAGGAACTGTGTTTTTTTTCCCCTCGGTCTTAAAAATCTAGGCTGACGTACTGCTTTGAACCTGACTAAACAATCCGTTAACTATGCTGGGTGTGGAGTTGTTTGTCTTGCAGTTTTTTTGACAGAGTCTCCTTAATGGATGACTTCTGTGACTGTGAAACATGAAGAAAAAAATAGATTACCAAGTGCTATATAGAAACATCTTTCTTTTTGAAGTCCTAGTGTTCGACCACCTTATGTTTGTAGTAGCTTCTGTAATATATGGTTGAGTTGCTTTAGCACAATGTTTGCTGTTGAAACTGACTGCTTTTGCTACAGGCTGCTTTGCTGTGGGATTACATGTTAGTTCTGTTTGTTCTGGGAAGGGCTAAAATCCCAGCGGGGCTTTTTGTTTACTAGCAATGAGTATGTTTTTCATCGCTGCAGCTAAACTGTGTACCAACTAGCACAAAAGCTTTCATCGTTTCTTTGGGGTACTTGAAAGGAGAGGATCGGCAAACATAATGTAGTTTTTAATAGATGGCAAACTACCTGGCTATTCGGGTCTCTAAACCCAAGATATTTTTGTACGCTTTTATTGTTGTTTAGAACGATCAGATTATATTGGGTCATAACACTTGACACCAGACTAAAAGCAAAGTTTCCTTTAGGAATTTCTAAGACTGGAAAGGAACAGTTCTTAAAAGCTTGCAGTTGCTTAATTAACACAGTGGCTTTATACCAGATCCGAATTGGCTAATATAGCAGAATTTGAAAGTACTGTGTTAGACTTGCAAGGAAGAAAGTGTAACTGGGATGCCTGTGTCTTTAGGCAGTAGTGTTATTTAGACTTGTGAACACGTTTAACTGTATTTGGTTGCTTGGATCCGGCTGAGGGTAGGTGTTTCTTTAGCTGATGCGGGAAGCTGTCTATTTACCGAAAGGAAACTGTACACTTTAGAATGGACAAACGTATTTGTAAGATTCAAGTCACAGAACTTTTACCAGTCTTTTCTAATTAGATAAAGTTGAGTCTATTATTTGTGTTCTTTTAACAGGTGGTGTTTCACAAAATGTCTCCCAATGAGACTCTGTTCTTGGAAAGTACCAACAAGATCTACAAAGACGATATTTCCAACAGTTCGTTTGTGAATTTCCAAATATGGGATTTTCCTGGACAGATGGACTTTTTTGATCCAACATTTGATTATGAGATGATCTTCAGAGGAACAGGTGCTCTAATATATGTTATTGATGCCCAGGTAAATGCAAATCACTAAGAATCACAAGGAAGTTTTCTTTTTGCTTTGTGTGTGAGAGGAATGACTGAGAAGCTAATAATTTGTGGTTTTAGAGAAGTTTGTATAACATCTGTTATGTATGAAAGGATGCGTTGGCAGTCTAACTTTTGGTGTGTGGGTTTTAGTTTTGTGAAGTGACTGGAACATACGCTCCCAGTGGAGAGAGTGGAAAGGAGCGAGTACTTCGAAATTACCTTTTCTACTATAATAGTGAGACCCTGCTGTGCTAGGCGGCCTGAGTTATCCCTTCTGCTCTTGGCTGCTGTGGAGTTCCTTTAGTAACAGCACACTGCTGACCTTAGTTTCACGTACTGGTACTATTGAATATCTGGTAGCTTCTAATGAACTGAGGAGTTGCACCACGGAAGATTACCTGGTTATTAGAACTGTCTCGGAGATTGCTGCCGACTTTTGCTAGAGTTGTAGTGTAACCTGCCCGTTGTTCTGAAGCCTAGTTCTGTGTAGCTAAGCCTTGTATAGCTAATGCAACCTTATTTATGTAACAGAATCTAAACTACTTGGGTTTCTGACACTCCAAGGTATTATCTTCTCCCATACTTCTGTTTAGTTACAGAAGTGAAGTTCTTGCACTGAAATATTTTGTCCTTATGCAGAATGAAATAATTATCAGAGGTAAAGCCTTGTGATTCTTTCCTGCCAAAACTGATTTACAGGATGACTACATGGAAGCTTTAACAAGACTCCACATTACAGTTTCAAAAGCCTACAAGGTCAACCCAGAAATGAACTTTGAAGTTTTTATTCATAAAGTTGATGGTTTATCGGATGACCATAAAATAGAAACACAGAGGGATATTCATCAGAGGGCTAATGATGACCTTGCAGATGCTGGGCTTGAAAAACTTCACCTTAGGTGAGTTAAAGATTCTGGCATATGTGATTCTACTGTTGCTAATACGCATACAGACTAATGGCTTTTAGATGTAATAGCGGATGGACTGGAGCCAGGCCTTGTTAATTTCTTAATGTTGCACAAACTCTTGTTATAAAATACACTGCTGAATTTATGGCCAAGCCTCCGCTGTTAGGCTGACTAGAACAAGGCAGGCTACTGTATTAGATTCCAATCAACAGATATATTTATAAACTCGCTGATAATTCACGGTCCTTTTGCATACTTTTCATTCACGCTGAATTTGTACATGTGGCCTGGAGGGGCAGGGGCAGCGGAAGGAGAGGGGAAGCTGCCTGCCTTCTAGTTCTGGCCAGCACTGACTTCAGTGTGATTGGTTTTAAAAACTTAGTCTCTTACTTGATATTTGGCTTGCTTTTAAGGTGTCTTTTACTGACACCTTTAAAACAAGTTATCTTTTCTGTCTTGTTACTGCTATTTTGATTCTAATGGGGCCTTGAAGTATTGCCAGTATCTCTCAGCATTAGTGTGAATACAGTGGAAGGCCAGGAATGGGACTTGAAGAAATCTAGTTGAGTGTTTAACACCTTTGTGATAAGCATTCTGTAGGCTAAGTGTGTTGTGAAAGCATGTTCACATTTTTCTCTCTGTTCTCCCATCTCCCGGGGACGGGGCAAGTCTGTTTCATATTTACTCAGAAGTTAGGTTCTTGGTGCAATGGCCAGCTATAATTGTGATAAAGGCATCCCAGCTAAATCGTCTGGCCTTAATGTTAGAAAACATAGCTTTAACATTTCCACTGGAATTCTGAAATGCTTTTGAATCTGCGTTCTTTTTAATTCCTTTCCCTTTTCTCCTTATCTCAGCTTTTATTTGACCAGTATCTATGACCATTCAATATTTGAAGCCTTCAGTAAAGTGGTACAGAAGCTCATTCCACAACTGCCAACGCTGGAAAATCTACTAAATATCTTTATATCTGTAAGTGTTAATCTAACAAAACTTTGAGTGAAATACGTGGAATGGTAAAGCAAGTCCTTCTGCTAAGGAACACTGGCTAGATCTGCCCTTGGGAGATGTGGGAGCGCTCATGTTGGTGTTCTCTGCTGGCCCGGTTGTCTGCCTTAGAAGCTCTTTACGACAGCTAAATTGTACTGGTGTGTGCTTTGTGCAGGTTTCTCTAAATACTGACAAAGTGTAGTTTGGCTGGTTATAACTTGATACAGAAGTTTTATGCCAGCACAATATACTGATTAGTCTGCTAAGACACTTAGTAGTCTGATGTAGCTGAACCGGCAAGAGACTTTTTCCATAATATGAACTTGGCCTTGAACTAAACTGTCTATATTTCATGTTGTCTGGGAGACTTTTGCCCTTATTCTTTTAGTGTTTGCATTTCTTACAGAATTTGTGACATAGGAATTTGCTGCTGTAGACGTTAAATCAAATAAGGTATCACCCTGGAGACAAGGCTGAAGTAGCTTGTCTCGTTTAAGGCTGCTGCAGGCATGTGGACAATCTGGAAAAAAAACAGTTGTGATTGAGAGGAGCTGTGCGGGTCAGATGTGTTGCCCCATGCTACTAAACAAGCATGTATAATGCTTGTTTCCTCTGTTGGTAGAGGACTGTCTGTAATAACCTGGCCCGGTGGATAAAGGGCACATTAATGGGTCGCCCTGCTCAGTGCCACAAGGGTATGGAGCATGGCTGTGATGCCAAAACAATTGTCTGGATGTCCTCGGGACACTGCCTTGTGTATTCAGACTAGCTAGGAAGAAGCTATAAGGAATGCTTCTGGTGCATAAATAGAAACTAAACTTTGCCAGAAATCCATAGCGTATATGTCGTAACTTGCTTAACAGCAGAAGGCTTCTGAACTCGGTATGAGCACTTGCAGTTTGCCAAAGTGCTCCGTTACAAATGGGATGGTACAATTTGCTTTGTGCTTTTCTATACCCATAACTGCCAGAATGTAATACTCTTCATGGAGTCATAATTTTAGAAGCTGACTATATTTGTTCTCATGTTAAACTACATGGCAACTGCCTCACACAGAAACTGAACTGCTACAAATGTAAAATTTAAGTGTCAGCATACTGCTATGAAGTAATTTGTCTCTGAGCCTGGTCCATCAGGTGGAGGTGGATGTGTGGCTCTTCTGGAGTTAACAGAACCACAGAAGAGGAAACCTACTGAATTTTGGTTCTGGAAGCATAGTAAAATGTAACCTTAATTATGATCCGGTATATAATAAACTAAAAAGAATTCTAATCGAGTTCCCAGCTTTAGTTTTATCAACTAGAAGGTAATATTGATATGTACCATGGCAACAAGGGTATTGTATTTATAAACTATATGCTCTAAATCTTGATTCTGTCTTAAGCCTCTAAATTGGTTGTATTTAAACCATTTTCGGCTATTAAGAATGTGAAAGTGTATGAATTGTACTTGCGATTTTAAAAATGTAGTTATTTTAAAAATTCATCCAAATTCTTTTTCTTTCTGAAGAATTCAGGCATTGAAAAGGCTTTTCTCTTCGATGTAGTCAGCAAAATCTACATCGCAACAGACAGTTCCCCTGTGGACATGCAGTCGTATGAGTTGTGCTGTGACATGATTGATGTAGTGATAGATGTTTCCTGTATATATGGGTAAGTAATGAATACTCTTAGGAAAGAAGTCCATGAAAGTTGTAGAATAGGTTGCAAACTGTGCAAGTGGTGCTGGCTTTGTCATCCAGCAAGATGCTATTGATTGGTCTGTTGAGCACATTGATTCTGTAAGCAACTAGAATAAAGCCAAATGGTTTGGCAGCTGGGTTGAGCATTTGTACTCTGTTTCCCTCCACTCATGGCCTTAGACAGCCATCTGACATTTGTAAAAGTCAAGTGTTTCATCTAAAATATGAATACTACTGTGTCTCGTTTGGCATGGTGGGTGCAAGTATGTTAATACCTGCAAGTAACTGGGGTCGATAGCATGCCATAGCTTCTAAGTGTAACTTGCAGTCATATGGCTTTAAGACTTGCTGCTGTCTGAACAGAATAGCTGTTGCGAGGTCAGCTCAGCTCTTGCTGACTTTCTCTGAGGGATGCATCTGGTGCTTGTTTCTCACAATTTATGGCTGAATTATCCTTTGCAACGGATTTTTGAAGTGGCTCTGGAGAAGCCTAACTTACTTTAGCACTGTGGTTGTAGCCTGGAAAATACAGTGTTGCCAAGAAATACCGCAACATTTAATGGTCCCTCTCCTGATGAGTCAACCCAGGGTCGTGTAACTGTTTCCTTTGGGTTTTTTCAGGAGTGAATACTTAGAATTAGCTTGCGATACATCTTTTGCTTCTACAGTAATTTAACTAACACTAATAACTTGCAGATAGAAAGCAGCATCCTAACCTTTTCTTGTAAATGCAGGCTGGTTTAGCTTAAGACCAAAAGGTGTCCTGCTCCCTGTTGCACACACCATGCTCCCCCCCTGCCCTGCCCACCCCAGCCTTGCTGAGGAAGCCTTTGTATTAATTTACTACAAGTAATGTCACCGAGATGTCACTCCATCGACCTTTCTATGTCGAAGTCCTGTATTAGAATCTTCAAACCAATCACCTGATACCTTACTGTGGCATTGTAAACTCAGTGAGACAGTGAGTAGCAGTGACTCTCTGGGTTGAAGGTAAACTATGCTATAACTAATGTACTATACGACCTCCATTAAGAATGCACAGCTGTAAGCTGAAAACAGTATTGACTAAACAGCCACAGCTCTTAGTTTGATAATCAAAAGAATGCAAGCTGATAGCTTGCTCTTAACTGCTCATCTAAGATAGACAGGATCTAGTGAAGGCCTCTACTCTGTTTAGGTCTAGCTTTCCTGAGAAACTTAAAGAGTGATAATGGTCTTTCCTACAATGTTATTAAAACCTGCATTGCAGGTTCTTCACTTGCTCACCATTCGGGAATATTCTTCTAACTGCATTTAACAGGTATTTGTCGTGAAGTTATATACGTATGCCTACTAGATTATGTCTTGGGTGAACTCGTTCTTCCTTAGGTTAAAGGAAGATGGGACTGGAAGCGCTTATGATAAAGAGTCAATGGCAATTATCAAGCTCAATAACACAACGGTCCTGTACTTAAAGGAAGTAACAAAGTTTTTGGCATTAGTTTGCATTCTTAGAGAAGAGAGTTTTGAGCGCAAAGGTAAGGACTTCCCCCCCCCCCCCCATTGAATGGCTTTTATCTAATGGTGTTTATCAACTGTAAAATATTAATATGACTTTACAAGTCACCTTGATTTTTACATAACTAAATTTGTTTATTTTTTTCTGGGGGGGGATTTTGTCCTTTCCCATAGATAGGTATAAAAGGTCTTGGTTTTGTTCTTGTGAATCATTGCTTTAATTGTGGTCCTTCTGCTGAAGGGACTTGTGAAGCTAATGTGGCCTGTGTCACTACCATCTGCTATAGTGGAATCAGTAGAATGGAGTAACGCTTATTATGTTCTGCTTGACAGCTGCTGTATTGTGAATAGCCATGTTCTCTATCATGTGTTGCACTGATGTAACTTTTTTAATGTATGACTGAAGAAATCAACAGTGGTAGGCTAGTACAGTATGTGGTAGGAACTTAGAACAAAGTGGTTAATACATTGCAGGTCTGACCAACTATAGTTGCTTGGACCTGTAGGAGATGATGGTGTGAATGGTCTTGCATATGTTATGAGGTAGAAATGACAGCGTAGGCCCTAGTTTCAAAGTATTTGTCTTAAATGGTGACAGTACTTACCGTGGCACTTTAAAAAGAGAAAAAGCAGATGTGTTATTATAACAACTGTACTATATTTGATCTCAAAGTTTTTCTGACCTGAGTTGGGATATATATCAATGACATAAAGTACAAGGTAACATTGAAGTGATGATCATCGTTCTGTACTAGCATGTTTTTTGGGGGTACAGTCTTACGTCGTCCCCTCACCTGCTGTTTAATTATGAATATACACCTTGCATTCCAAATGAGTGCTTTTTATTTTTTTGTAAAAACTGAGACAGTCTAAATAAATACTGGCATCAGTAAAACTTTGTCAAATCTTCTGAATCCAAATTCATGCTGAAATAAGTGGCAAAATAGCTGTTGGTTAAATGAAATATTTTATATTTATTCTGAAGCTGTGTTGATCACGTAAATGTGCCTAGCTGAACGCAGTTTTTCCTCTCCCTTCCCCCTCCTTCTTGACAGGTCTGATAGACTACAATTTTCATTGCTTCCGCAAAGCCATTCATGAAGTGTTTGAAGTAGGTGTTGCCTCCCACAGAATCTGCAACCATCAATCAAGCACCTCAAATATGAAAGCAGTGACTCACAATGGCACACCTAGGAATGCAGTCTAGAGGAAAACTAAAGACATTGGATAGACTTGTCAGCTCTTCACTCCAAACTTTTGTGGAACAAGAGAAGAGTAGTCTGAAAGCCTGAAGTATGTTTCACAGGAGAAGAGTGGTGCTAACTATAGAACAGCAGCTTGTAACTCATGTTGGACAACTGAAACTACTGTAAAAATACTTTGAGGCCAGTGGACTTAGAAATGCTGTTTTGAAACCGGCTTTATTGCAAGTGCAGTGGTTTGTCAGTTTGGAGTCCTGTTTTAACAGTCTGTCTTGGACTGATTGCCCAGTCAAAACTTACAAATGATTGAGTTGAGCTTTGTGTGAAACACTGAATAGTCACTTGCTCAACTCTTCTTTTTTTTTTTTTTTTTTTTAATTAATCTGTATAATAACCACTTTTGCTTGAGTTTACCCTTTTGTTATAAAAAAAAAAAAAAAAAGAAAAAGGTCGTGTTATTATTTAGGCTTGTGAAACTCAGGCTTTTTGTTTGGTGAGGCTGGTCTCACAAATCATTCCATAAAGTTGTTCTTGCTCTCGCCAGTTTGCTCAAAGTATTCTCGTGAATTCTGTACTTGTTAAGTGGATGCAAGGTGATTCTACGTTTGTTTGGAGAGCTGACCTGGAGCTTCATTTTAAGGGATTGTGATACTTTGCTTTCAGACCGCACTTCTTGGTATGCCCACTTTGATGAAAGAGAAGTATTAAAACCAGAAATAAACTACCTGCTCTCTTGCAGAAACATGGATGTCATAAATCTGTGTGATTAATCCTATTCACAAAACAACTGCATGGCTCACTAAACTGAAATGTCTGCCATCTGTTGGAATAAAACAACCACTTTCAGGTATTCCCAAGCAAAGAAATCACAAAGTTACTGACTTTTGATGGTGGATCTCTCTCTACCCTCTGACTGCTAATCAAGGCAATTCCTAGGAAAATGTCTGAGGGTGTTATCCTTGCACGGGAATTAAATATCGGTGTGCCACAACCTACTAACAATACTGGATATTGAAAGTGCGTTGATTCTTTACTGTGGCAAACACCTTCTTGTTTGTCGCCATGCTATCTGAACAGAATAGTGTTTTTTCTGATTTTGTGAATGCTGGCTTTCATACTATGGGAGGTATATCTGAATTGATTTAATCTAATTTATTGATATTGGTATTATTACTGCAGATGTCATACTGTATGTCAGACTTGCTATGCAGTAAGCTCAGCTACTGGCCGGTAAAGATCTCTCCTCTTTTTACCTGTCCCTGTGTATGTATAGGTGTTGCGAAGCCACCGGACCAACTGACTATACAAGTGCCACTCTAAAAGTTTATGCAAGAAGATCTGTAACTGTAAGCGATCTCTGCAACTGATGTATTTATGTGGTCAGAAATAACCATGGGATTGCTTCTGGGCTTATAGAATGGATTTTCATTGAGCTGTGTAAAAATGAATATACATTAACATTAGGGTGTATGCATATACTGTCTGAATGTTTTTCCTTTGTTTTAAAGATAATGTATGATACTAAATACATAAAGCATCTGCTCCAAAAGTTACCATGGTCAGCAGGAGACTTGAGAATTCAAGTACTCTAGTTCAGTTCTGTTAATAGCAGTTGTAGTTCTGAACCTAGGCCGAGCCCCTTTTTGGTAATGGAACTGCAGGGTTGGTTTTTTTTGTTTTTTTAAGAAAATGCTGCAGGCTTGTAAGATTGGGTTCTGTAGCTTGCAAGCTCTATGACGGTGTTTTAGTACTCTACGTGAGAGGAGAAGTAATTGGTAAGATCACAGGAAGGAAGAAATCATTCCCATTTGTGCTGTGAGTTTTCCATGTTCTAAGTATACATGTATGTTCCTCTCTTTCTCTTCAGTCGCTACATGATTTTGTGCTAATAAAATGAAAAAAGGTCAAACATAACACTGTTGTTTCTGTGGACAGTAAGACACTTCAACAAAAGTCTATAAAAGCCTATATGGTTAAGCAAATTTTAAAAAGCCATGTTATCTTCACAGTATTTCTAAAAAAACATAAATACCACCTTTCCATGTTAGGCTTTAAAAATTTTAGTCAACCTTAGCTTTCTTTTCAATTAAAAGCTGACTGCAGGCTGAATATGCAATTTTCAGAAGATGACTGTAGACTTATAGTAGGCAGATAAAGGGTGAAGTGACTTGTTGTTTTCTTTTGATTAAAGGTGACCCTTAGGCTGTGTTCTGAAATTCTGCCTTCTGGTGGGTGTGTTGTGTTTTTTTGGTGGTGGTGTGTTTTTTTGTTTGTTTTTTTTTTTTTTTTTTGTCAGCATTACCTTACTCTTGAAAGGTTGCATTTACTATAAAGGTTAATGGTAGCATCTCATAACAGAATACTGATTATTTTCACTATTACCTGAACAATATTAGCTTTAAAAGTTACATTTGTCTCTAGTAAGGAGCAGAATATTTCTTTAGTTTACTAGAACTAGTCTTAATGTCTTTGCTAACATTAATCAATTTAAGTCAGATGCTGCTATTGGAGTGTTACTTAACCCGTTGCAGCTTTAGTGAGGCAGTTTTTAGTTTCTGCTGAAATCTTTATGCTGCTGCGGAGGGAGGGGGAAAGGATAGTAATTACGCTTTATTTTCTCTCGTTCAGGGACCTGTCTCCCCTTCCTGTGCTGACCTCCTGAGGGAGACAGGGGTTCCCTGTTCGAGATAAGGGAAGGTAATATCACCGTCTCTCCGATAAAAGGACTGAAATTGCAGCAACCCGTGCTTCACCTCTCCACCTCTTGTCCCCTGTGAGCCTGCAGTGGTACAGGTGCTCGGCAGTTTGGGGTTTTTTTTTGCGAACAACTGAGGCCGTGTGCTTCTAAGGAGAAAAAAAGGTGCAGGCAGGGGAGGGCGTGGGGGAAAGGTGCCAGTCTGCAGGGAGAAGGAACAAAATCCCTTTCTACTGAAGACTAAGGCCCTCCCGTGCGCGGTACCTTTCCAGCCGGGAGGTGCTGGCGGCAGCCGGTTCCTCATGGCGGCTTCTTCCAGTGGCGGTCACGGCACGGGAAAGGGGAAGGCCCAGCGCGGGAAGAGGGGACAGCGGCGGAAGAGGGTGTGTGCGTGCTGTCCTGGGGGTGGAATCCGCCTGTCGCTGGGTGGAAGAGCGAGGGGTCCGTCCCCCCGGGCGTCGGGCCTGGCCGAGCCCCTCAGCGCGGGGCGGGGTCCGGCGCT
>NW_009647234.1:1177637-1183242 GCF_000708025.1 Charadrius vociferus | reverse complement strand
GCCCCCCGAAGCCGCTCGCGGCAGATGGCACTCTTGTACCGTGTCTACGAGAAGATCTGAACGAGCGCTTCCCGCCCCAAAGCCGGCTGCCTCGGTGCCTCGGTGCCTCTCCCGAGGCGGCGCTACTCGGGACCAGCGCGCACCTGCTGGCGGCGAGTTCCTCCTCGGAGACCGAATTAAGGAAAACTGCCTTCTTTAAACTCTTCTGTTTTGTCAAGTGCTGCTGTATCCCAGGTAAAGTGTTTTATATTTTCTTGCTTACGTTTCCACCGACTCCTGCTACTGTGCCTGTGGCCGCCTTCTCCCTTCCTTTCTTTTTCCACTATGCTTTGCTTTCCCGGCAGTGGTTTCTGCCCTGAGAGTTGGGAATGGATAGCAGGTGAGAAGTATCCTTTTAAAAGGAGTTCTAGAGGTGCCTTTTCTGACTGCTGGAGTGGTTTTTGAATCAACTTACATGTGATAAAATTGTCTTATGCTGTCTGGATAAGTAGTATCTTCTCCCGCCAGTTCATCAAGTGCACAGAAAATGTTTTTTGCCCAAGATTCATCACGTTAGGATTTTTCCTGTTGTATTACGAACAGAGTATTTTTCCATGTCTAGAACTATTACTGTATTTCCTTATTTTTATTATGACTGTTCACCTCGTTTTTGCAGCTACGTGATACCCTTTTTAACCTCAACATTTGTTCTCACCACGTATGTGTAAGTACGATGGTACGATGAGGAAGAGTAACATCAAGTTACAGTATGGGCAGTTCAGATTAGATACTATGGAAAAAAACTTGAGCTAAGAAGGTGATGCAGTGCGTGGAACAGGTTACCCAACGAGTTATGGGTCTCCATCCTCAGATGCTTTCAAGCTTCATCAGGAAAAGCTAGGGCTGACCTGATCTAGTGTTGGCGATAGCTTTGAGAAATCAGTTGGACACGATGTCGTTCAGCAGCTCCTTCCATCCATCAGCTCTGTGATCCTGCAAAATATTTCAATCTCTGTTGGCTGAAGAGTATAAGCAACAGATGAAACGTTTTCTAATTTGCAGTACGTATGTGGTTCAAAATACAGTATCACTGAAGAGAGATCAGTGGTAGGACCACCAGACATAGATATGTGATCTGTAGTGTGTAATGTGTTTTAAAATTAGTAAAAAAAAACCTTTTTTTTCTCTCTGTAAGTAGTTTGGTATTACTCCCCAATGGAATGTGATGTAAGTAAGCAAATGCGTGGTTACTGTTGGGAGTAAAGCTTCATATTGATGTAATCATTGCACAGGATCAAGCCGTAAAGGCAAAATAAAGTGTATATCTTTGTTTTAACTAGCTTTGTAGTTTTAAAGGATGAATTGCCTAAGTTTACTGGGAACAAATCAAAACTGCAGAGCTTTTCTTAACATATGGCTATATTAGCCGCGCTTTTGTCTGGATTTAAGAATTACTTGTCACTCTTTGCTGCACCTGAGCTTCCAAGCGTATGTTGCTGCCCAGTTTGGTCTTAATGGGTGAACAGGTATCCCTTAAACATGAGAAGGAAAGCAATACCAATCTCTTCGTTTTTAGTTAACCCTAGCTAGTTTTCTGGGTATGCTCTGAAATGCATCTAAAGATGGTGCTAGTGGTGTTTGTGCACAGCTTTATTAATGGCACCATTATAAAAATGCGGACGTTGTAAAACTAGGAGGGAGAGCCATATTACAGAGAAGACTGCATAGTCTTGGTAGGATTATTTTAAATTTGTACGTTCTTCCTAGTTTTAGTCAGGAAGTATGTTGCTTCTTGAGTAGAAGAGTTTGGTTTACGTACAAGCATTTTTGTGGTTTTAAATAGAACTGGAAGTTGCTACTTTGCAATTTGGATATTTCCCTCCTTCGCATTCTGTTCTGGTATTTGATTTGAAAGCTATGATTTTACTGGGTGTAAGCAGCTACTGTTTTGTTTCTGTGATTGACCTTCCAGATGGTTGTGTTTGGGCTGACATATTAGTTAAAGAATTTATAACAATATAGTATATTCAGCATGAAAATAAATGTCACTGAAACAGCAAATAACTTAAGGCGTGCTTTTTAAAAATTCAAGTTTCGATATTTCACAGAGGAATAGATCAATATTCCATCATTTAACAGTTGAGTTTAAAAACCTGCTGTGAAGTGAAGCAATATATCTTGTATTGGGTGTAAGCTACTTTGATGTTAATTCCCTGGTTTTGTGTCACTTAGGGGCAAATAAGCCTTCCAGCTCCAGTCGTGACTCATTATGTCTATAACATTGTTTGGGTCCTGCCTGGGAACAGTTTTCATGGTATTTTAGAAATGCAAATAAAAGTACTACTGCTTTGTTTTTCATTGTTGCTGTCACAGCATTGATTCCAGAAAGAAAATGTGAGCTGTATCAAATAAAAAAAAAAAATTAACCCCCCAAAAAGCCCCCAATCAAAACCCTAAATATTTTGCGATAATACAAATTATAAATCATCTCCTTCACTGTAATGAAAAATATCCACAACACCTCAGTCCTTTGCATGGTGTGAGCATTGACTGTTTACCAGACTAAAGATTTCTGTGCATCATTTAGAAAACATTTCCCTCCGGGTATTCTTGAACGCATGCCATCATGAAAGGTTCATAGGTGTAAGTGTTAGGGGAGGCTTCCATGTGTCTTGAGAGAATTCCAAACTATGTGTGCCTGGATTTGGATTACTTCTGCAGTTACGGAGTTACTTGTCCAGCCGTTTGTAGTTATTTTTCACTTGTCTTCAGTGTTAACTGAGCACAGCTGAGGATCTTAACCTGCCTCTCCTCCCCACTCCCACTGTAAAAGTTCCTTAAAATGGAGGAAAAAAACAGATGAGGAGGGAAAGAATCTGAAATAGTCTCTGATGTGTGTTTCTTCAGAACTGAACTACACAGAAGGTATAGAGTGCTTGCTGTTTGACACTGCTAGCGTGCCCTTTAAACAAACAGTATTTCTATTTAAGAACTTGTCACTGAAAGAATAGACCGTTTTATATTTGATAATGTAATTAATACTGACAATTTCCCAGTGTTGTCCTGGGTGACAAATAGATTGCTCATTATTCCCAGTCTCTGTGCACACTCAGAATGTAGTCTCTTTGAATTGTTGGGTAACATACTATTCAATCAAAAGCGATTACCGAGTAGGATACTTCATGTGAACTAGGAAAAGCAGCAGTCACCAGGCTTGTGCCACAACAGCCTTTCTCTGTAATTGCGCTCAGTGCAAGTACAGGAAGACTTGGCTTTAAAACAATGTGCTCAGCAGCATCAAAACCTGGTTACTGTCTTACAATACTAATTGTGTATAATTACTTCATCAAGTCTTAGAGGAATCTGAAAGCGTGTTCATATGGGCTCTGGGATGACAATTTGGTTTGAGTAAATTAGAAGCAGACTCTTTAAAACGAACCTTTGGTTTGTGTTGTAAGTGAAAATACAACAAATACCTACAACAACAAAACTCACCAAAATACAATAAAATACAAAGTGCAGCACTGGGTACAAGGCACACCCAGTAGTAAGTCAAGAAAGGTCCTTACTTCCTTGTCCTCTGACCTGGGCCTAAAGGCTATACTAAGCACACACAGGTGTAGCTTGTTACCCACCTCTCGCTTGAGGGGAACAATTCGCAGGACTTTCTGTGTGAGCTGTGTCGCTTTCTACTGACACAGGCAGGTTTTTTTTTTCTCCTGCTCTTTTAAGAGGATCACTGACTTCAAAAGTTCTAACTTGGACTAGAATAGTACCTACCGTATGCAAATATATTTTTTGTCTTTTTTGTTGTCATTTAGTTAGTTAAGATGCTTTTACAACAGAGACACAAAATTTTATAGGTGTACATTCACAGCTAGTACTAATAAATCAGTCCAAGGTAAGCCAGACCAAATCTGTAGAGATTTTTGTAGTTTGTTGCAGAGACAACAGGTTCAGGGCTGATGAAACCTGCTAAAGACTGGTTTGCTCCTTTCTATCTTTTACTGATTGTGAAGATATGATGGTTGGTCACGTTACTGAGGCTGCAATCAGGGAGTGCTACTGGGTATTTAATTGTTACAAAATGCAGTTTGCTAATTAGGTTTGTGAGCAACTGGTTTGCCTTTGGTACCAGGGAGTATGACCACATTTGCTAGCCTCTTGGGCTTGATGGAGGACAGAAGACTGTTCTGAGTGCCCTCTTCCTTTCTGTCCTTTATTTGTGTGTTATGTTAAAAGATTCTAATTTCTCTTCCTGTTTTTTTACATTAGATAATGTCGCTTTTTTCCAGCAATCAGCTACGCAATTCAGAACTAAGTATACTGATTTACCTCTCAAACACCTGGTGAGCCAAGTGAAGAGAAGCAGTTGGAGATCCTTCAGAAGGAAAAGGACCAATTAAAATAAACCTGTGTTTAAATTGGAGGTTAGAAAAATGCTGGAGGCTACAGGTGGGGCATTTGAAGAGTGGACTGTTTGCAAGATCCAGACTAAAGAATCTGAGTTGTGGCTTTTCCGGAAACTCTTCTTTTCACAGCAAAATAAAGAATATTCCACATGCAGGAACAGAGCTCAGCTTCTGGAGAGAAACTTTGTTTTTAACCTAGACCTCATGCAGCCTTTTTAATGGGGTTTTCATATTTATTTCTAGCAACTACAAATGTCTAAAGTTGCACACTTTGCTTTCATAATGGAATTGTCTGGGGTGAATTAACTCAGCTGTGCTCAGATAACACTGAAGTTGCTAAGCCACTAGCCATCATATTTGAGAAGTTGTGGCGATCTGGTGAGGTTCCTGCCGACTGGAAAAGGGGAAACATAGCCCCCATTTTCAAAAAGGGAAATAAGGAGGACCCAGGGAACTACAGGCCAGTCAGTCTCACCCCTGTGCCTGGCAAGATCATGGAGCAGATCATCCTGGAAACTCTGCTAAGGCACATAGAAAACAAGGAGGTGATTGGTGACAGCCAGCATGGCTTCACCAAGGGCAAGTCATGCCTGACAAATTTGGTGGCCTTCTACGAAGGGGTTACAGTAGCGGTGGACAAGGGAAGAGCAACTGATGTCATCTACCTGGACTTGTACAAAGTGTTTCACACTGTTCCGCATGGCATCCTGGTCTCTAGATCGGAGAGACATGGATTTGACCAATGCACCACTTGGTGATAAGGAACTGGCTGGACGGTCACACTCAGAGTTGCAGTCAATGGCTCCCTGTCCAAGTGGAGACCAGTTATGAGTGCTGTTCCTCAGGGGTTGGTACTGGGACCAGTGCATTTAACATCTTTGTTGGACACGTGGACAGTGGGATTGAGTGCACCCTCAGCAAGTTTGTTGATGATACCAAGCTGTGTGGTGAAGTAGACATGGTGGAGGGGAGGGATGCCATCCAGAGGGATCTGGGCAGGCTGGAGAGGTGGGCCCGTGCAAACCTCATGCAGTTCAACAAGGCCAAGTGCGAGGTCCTGCACCTGGCCCGGGTCAATCCCATGCACAAATCCAGGCTGGGTGGAGAATGGATTGAGAGCAGCACTGAGGAGAAGGTCTCGGGCGTGTGGGTTGATGAGAAGCTCAACATGAGCCGGCAGTGTGCGCTCGCAGCCCAGAAGGCCAACTGTATCC
>NW_009647234.1:1148338-1177284 GCF_000708025.1 Charadrius vociferus | reverse complement strand
CAGAGAAGCTGTGCCTGCCCCATCCCTGGAGGTGTTCAAGGCCAGGCTGGATGGGGCTTGGAGCAACCTGGGCTGGGGGGAGGTGTCCCTGCCCATGGCGGGGGGATTGGAACTCGATGATCTTTAAGGTCCTTTCCAACCTAAACCATTCTGTGATTCTATGAAAAGAAAAGAAAAGAGGAAACATTTGCATTTATAAGCCTATATATTTGTGTTTTGAGAGACTGATAATTTTGATTACCATTGAAAGCAAGGAAAAATCTCACTTCCCCATAAGTACATTCACTCTTCAAAAATCTTGTGGCCCTCCCTGTGTCACCCTTCCAACCCCAGTGGCTCAAGGCCAGGTTTTGTCAGATGTCACATACCTGTTAGCTAGAACTCACCGGGATAAAAACATGCTCCCAGGCTGATTGTACTCATTGTTCAGAGCACCTTCTGAGCTGTTGCAGTCACTCAGGTTTTGAAATCTCATGTGAAGATCAATCATGTGCTAGGCCAGACAGTTTTTGACCTGGAAGGTGATCTGATTTGCCGTCCCCCCCTTTTTTTTTTAAAAAATAGTTTTGATGGTATTTGATACAAATACTGATGTTAATGGCTTTTGGAAAATGGCATGGTGTAGAGCAGGGGTTATATTACAATTTTGAACTACAGAGGGATGAACAGAAATGTTACCTTACCTTTGTGTGGCATGATCTAAATGTTAAATAGGCAATTATCTTAAGATAGTATCTTGCCCCCCTTTTTTTTTTAAAAAATAGTTTTGATGGTATTTGATACAAATACTGATGTTAATGGCTTTTGGAAAATGGCATGGTGTAGAGCAGGGGTTATATTACAATTTTGAACTACAGAGGGATGAACAGAAATGTTACCTTACCTTTGTGTGGCATGATCTAAATGTTAAATAGGCAATTATCTTAAGATAGTATCTTGGTCTGAGCTTGTAATGCTGGATGATGGTACATGATTTTTTAAATACTATTCAAAGACTGATTAGAGATTGAGAAAAAAAAAAAGCCACCAAAGAACAGAAGAACCCCTAAAATAGTCCTGTTTAAGTGAAATAATTTATTAAAAAAAAAAAAAGGGGTAACACCTATCTTTTTCTTGTCATCCAAGTACAAGGTATACCCTTTATCAGACTGTCTGCCGAAGGCATGACTGTGTAGCAACCTACCATTAGCTGATAGGTCAAACTCCTACCTTTTATGCTTCATGAGGGAGTTTAACTTCTTCCCATTAAAAATGAATAATAAAATGTACAGCTTTCATCATAATGGGGTTAGGAGGAGGTGTTCTCCTTTTTATACCTATATCAATGATCGAAAAGCCGGTTGAAACCATTGCAAGATTAGGGAACAAGTCATCATTAGAAGACCAGCGTGAAGAGTCTTTTAAAAACCTCTATTGGATTTAATTCAAAGATTATTTCTTAATGGTGTTGGTTAAGTGGGCCGTCCGTGCTTCATGTCAGATATGAAACAAAGGGAAAGTGTGAAATGTCTCAGGCTCATCCAGAAATCTAGGGGATGAGGTATTTCAGTGTGAACAGTCTTCTGTAGACTTTTTCCAAAATCAGCATACAGTAGAATTAAATGTTCCTCCATACCCTGTGTGCCCCCCCCCCCCTCCAATTCCTGACTGACAACTCAAGACCTTTACTCCATATCATGGAAATGGCAGGAGATGCAAGAGAATTTTGTATGTGCTTGTCCCCATACAATGAAAAGTGTGCCAGGTACCTGTAATGGGCTTAAGAGACAGCCTGCAGTGGTCACAGTGTACGTGCTATGTTAAGAACAATTGGATCTCTGGTAGGGTAGAAAATTAGACCATCAAAAAGGAAATCCCTCCAGAGAGAGAGAGAAGCATTGCTGATTAATGATTTGTTTGACCCCACAATCTTCCTCTGCTCAATCTGAATCAAAACCCTAGAAAGATTTTTCTCTGTACTTTCTTCAAATGATAATTCAGTTCTTCTGCACATTTTTCTTCATCTATAACATCTGTTCCGAAATAGCTACGCTAATAGAACTGCATTAAACTTTTCCACTGTCAGGGATTGATCTGAGTAAACAGTAAGAATAATCCAGAATTGTTTCCCACTGGGCTGTAATCCCCAAATTTATCCAATTCTCTGATGTACCAAGAAATTGCTACTTACAAAGATACTCTGCTTGGAACTCCCACTTCTGTGACTTACTGTGAAGTTTACAACTTACCAGTTATGAACTGCTATGGGCATTATGGCCGTAAATGCTGTTTTATGATACTGTAGTAAGGAAGCTCACTGCCAGTTTAGCTGCCTTCTGTTGTTGCAGTGTGGTGTTCTCCACCAGAGCCAGTCAGTACGGGAGAAGGAAATGATGAATACAGTGATGTACTTAAGAAGCTACACAAAACTGACACCTTTATCCCTGCTTATCAGTGCTTTTAATTTTTTAGGCTTCTGTGCTGTATAGTGAAAAACATTTTACTTTTATAAAAATAGATACTTTCTGCATAAATTATCATCCTGAATGGCGAAAATTGTCACTTTTGTGATTCAGCGTTATAGATTAAGTGCGTTATGTTGAAATACCAAGTAAAAATGAATTCCCTGGTGGGTAACAGTAATGTGGATCCTTTCCGCTTAGATTTGCATGTATTTGGCTGGTTTTTTTCCCAGCTTACAGTGAGTGAATTGATCATTCAGTGTTCCCTTGTGATCTAAAGGTAGTTTATTTTTCTTGCCCTCTAGATGGCTGTCTTGTTCTCTTTTAAAGAATCTGTTACACAAAGAGTCTAGGAGAGCTCTAAGGGAGAAAGTTTATTTAAATAGTCACAGTTTTTACATGTTTGCATATTTGCAATGCACTTAAGCGCTTATGAGCAGAAATGTTGATATGTGACTATATCATTGAAAACCTGCTGCGAACAACTGTGAGCTGATATGTCTTTAGCTACTGGGCAGGAGGAGAATAAGTACTAACTTGTTTCAGAGAATTGAAAATATTTCATTATGTCAAAACCCTGCTAACTTATTGTGGGAAGAAGAATTCTCTCGTGGTTCTAATGGACACAGCTATAGTAGTATTTTTCCATCTACTTGATTCTGTAGGAATTTTGCCTAATTAATTTAACTTAAAAACTTCTTTAAGTCTTTTCACTATAGCCATAAGTGCGTGAGTATAGTAAAGATACTGAGGGAATGTTCGTGCAGTATTTCTAATGTGTTTGAGCACAGGACATATAAGAAGGTTTTTTGAGTGTTTTGGGTTTTTTTATGTTTTTTTTTCTTTTGCATTTTTCCAAAAGATTTCTAGCTTCATCTTGCAAATTTGTATTTAGATGAAAAAAGTCTTCAGAAGGAACTTGTGTAGAGGATTGTCTTTAGATGTACTATTGTGAATTAATTTTTAAGATGAGTAAGTGTTTCGTATGCTTTACGTGCAGGAAAGCCAACAATGTAAAAACGTCTTTATTTTGTAAACATTGTTTTTAAAAAAAAACCCAACCACAAAACCAACAACAAAAAACCCAACAGCAACAAAACTCCCAAGACAATTAAAAAAAACCCCACAAAATAACCCACCAGACAAAATCCCTGAAACCCCCCAAACGGAACACTGATCGCATGTCATATGTCTGTTTTGTCTAGTTTAATCATTTCTAAAACATAAGTGCTTTACCTATATTAATGAATGTTCATGACTCTTTGCAGCATTTGGTTTATGTGCACTTATAGGAGGACAATATGTATAGTTGAGTTCCATGCCACACTCATTGCTCAAACCTTTGATTTATTGGATAGTTGTAAATTTATGTACTTTTGTAGAATTGTTTGTTTTTTCACATATGTGTTTTGAAGTATGCACAGAGGTCCTTTTGCAATTACACGTGTAGCTTATGGCCAAGATTCTAATTAGTGACTCCTGAATCTAACTTTGTGGGACGTTAGGATGACTGAGTTTATGCATTCCTATTCCAATGTATTTTTTGAATACTCAAGTCATTACTTACAAGTCAGACATTTAACCATGTTTTGGGCTTTATAACTTCTTGTAAATCATGCAATAATTGCCAAAAAACAGCTGCTTAAAACCAAATCTTCAGGAATCCCCCTTCGGCAGTGAAAATGAAAACTTTCCGAGGTTTTCAGTTCTTCGTTGGTAATAAAACTAAAATTTTTGTTTCTTGAAGTCCGTAATTTATTTTGTTAGATACAGCCGCTTACACAGGAAGGAGCCAGTCCAATGTCTGCTATTCAGTTGGCATTTATCTTTATTCATAAGTAAATCAACCTAGAACACGACCTTGGTATTTGCTGTATTTAAGTACAGAGAGGCAGAAGGATCTATTCTACAGTTTCTGAATTGCAATGAAGGCGTTTAATTTTTACAGTGTTTCCTTTGTTTCTTTATGTATATATTTTTTCTTGCTTCTGAGCTGCTGAAAATAGAGTTTTCTCAGTATGTGGCACACTGAACAAGCAGTGCCCCCCTTTTGACTGCAGTACCGATCTTCGGGTGTTTAGAAACAACTGTCTAGTCAATTGCTTTTAAAGACAGTTGTTAAGGGATCATAACTTATATGATTTAGCATTGATTAAAATAATTACTCTCTGGAAAAGACTCTCTCATCTAATAAGTTAATGCTTCTGAAGGGGAGATGTTAAGATTATTAAGCATCCTTCTACTGTGATGAGGAAAGATGCCAGTTTCTGTAAGTGACTGTGCTAATTGTCTGATAGTAACTTTGGTTAGGAGGTGACTAGCTTAATCTGCCTCTCCTGCATACAGCAGGTCATAATGTGATAGATAAGCAGTTATGCTTACTCCCTGATTAAGGACGAATCATGTTTGAAAATCATGATGTAAAGCATTCAGTGATCTTATCAGTCATTCATAATAACTCCCATGTCATGCAGACTTTTTATGAAAAAGAGCAAAGTAATTGGTATCCGTCACATGCACTTCTGTTAAGATCACAATTTCCATGACAGTACTGCGCTTTAATAGAGTCTGTCAGCTTAGCTTAGCCTGTAATGGCTCACATCACATCAGTCTTAAAGAATACATGAATCTATTAGTGAATAAGTTAACTGTAATTTTACACGGGATTGTACCACAGAACTCTCTTAGGGACAAAAAAAGGTAAATACAGAGGAAATCCAGTGCAGTTAGGTCACACAGCTTCTCAAGTTGTAGGATGAGGATAAACAGTCAGTTCACTTAAAAAAATCCAAAAGCCAAATAAGTATTTTTATTTTACTCAATAAGTAAGTTAAGAAAAATCCATCATGAGGTTTACACTTGGCTTTGTTAAGTTGTATGTTTTTATAGAATTTTCAAGGCTATCTAATTTATTTCCAACCAAGTAGATGGCTTGGTGGCGTTCTTGGAAAGCTTCAAAACTTCATTTATTTCAACTTTCAGAAAGGCATGGTCACCTGAACTATTTGTTATAAAAAGAAAAAATTAGAAAACTCAAGGAGCAGGAGAAAGGTTAAGGTTTATTCATTGTGCAGCTGTGTTTGTATGATAATGATGTGTCACCAGGAGTAGTGACAGTGAAAGCGGTTGTGTTTAAAGAAAGAGGAGGATCCCTGAAATCTGTTGAAAGTAAATGAATGGAAGAGTTGGGTAAGTTTCCGTCTTTGGAAAACGTGTTTTCAAGACAACAGAAACAGGTGTTTTTTCACCTCAATGTCTGCAACAGAGTCCTTCAGTCAAAAGTTGGATAATCTTTTTTCTTTTGTGTTTCATTCTTTCTACTTGTTCTGATAGTGCCTTTTTCAAATGATACTTGTTCAAAATGTCAAAATGCCAAGTAAGAGCATATCCTTTTCTGAAACTTACTTGAAAATACCATAAAGACAGTGTGAATTTAAATGAAGCTCTGAATTTCATAGTCCAGCTGTGCACCTTGCAGACAGACCAACATGCTCTCACGGATGTGGGATGGAAGACTTACCAAGCTGATCACATCTTTCTCAGCTAATGTTTTTCCTGTATTTCTTCCTTTTGATGCTATATAAATAACATGAGAAAAGTTGTACTGAAAATATCAATGTTGTAACACTGTCAGTATAGGATAGGCACACTTGGCAATGGTTGACTTTTTCACAACCTCATTGTCTCAAGGCTTTTTCACTACACACGTTTGATTTTGCTTTCTTACTGTGTGAGCTGACGCAGGAACAACCCCAAAACCACGGATGTAATGCAAGAAGTAAATTTATTTTCGTTACCTTTGGGATCCCCAAAGCAGCACCCAGGCAAAGGCACACAACGCAGGCACCGTGGAGCTTGGCCCTTGCTAGAGAGTTACCAAACCTGCTGTTCTTGCCTGTTTATCAGGGATTCACGCAGGAGTAGTTTTGCACTGCACTTTGATGTTTCCCACAGCGGGGGAGGAATCTCAAGTGTGTTCGAAAGGGTGCCTGAGTCCGTCACAGGCCTATGTTATCTAAGCACAGACCTTTCACTTGTCAAGCATGCAAGACTAAACAGCAATTAGTGTGATATGTGTTTTTCAGCACCTCAGCTGCAAGTCCCTTGAGCATGTTTACAATCCTCCTCGCCAATCTTCCTGTATTTTCCCCCACTTACATTTTCTGTCTGTGAAGCTCACTCCCTTTAGCCCTCTGCCATCTGCTTATAGTGTGAAAGTATGCTTGATGTTGGAGTGAAGAAAAAAGGGAACTGTCACGGGTACAGGTATATCTACAGTTTAATGACTTCTGTGACTGTGGCCTACGTAGATACACCTGAGCTATCTTTAAATGAGTTCACGTGGATGCCCAACATTGTGATAGCAGAGTGGAGTTGCAGTAGTTAGAGTTAATGTATTTGGAACATGCTAAGATCCATCTGAACTATGCAGTTAAAAGTCACCTTAAGTAAGCTTGATTGATTTGAAGGTAGCAATGTCCCAAGAAAAGATGTATGACTGAAACACCTGAGGTTTCCAATCATGTAAAATTAGGGGAGATGTTAAGTTGTGCTGTCATATTCAGTGTTTCTGTAGTGCTGCTGTTCTCCGATCACACAAGAATACTGCTCCTATGAGATCATTGCTAACTTAAACTTTTTTTTATTTTTAACAATCTCATTTTTTATTCTTTCCAATAGAAGTGCTGATAGGGCCTGTGTACGAGAAAATGTGCAAATTCTAATGTGTGCCCTCCTTTATTTTAATTTTTTTTCTGCTTAGCTGGTAAGTCAAAGACTTGCAGCATTTGTCAGTATTGCACGGGAGTTGAGTGTTTTTTGTCTTATTCTTGTCTAATTGCCAGGACACAAAAAAATTGCAAACACAAAAAAGAGAGAAGAATGATCAAAGACAGACACCGTATGTGAATGTTCTGCATGTATAGTTTTGAAAAACTTTGTTTTCAGAAAAAATTGTCATAAAGTGAAAACAGGAGGTGAACTTAGAGAGCTTCACTGGCTTTTTTTTTCAGGTTAGTGGTGTAATTTGCATGGATGTTTGACTCTGCAATGGATCTGTACATAGCTCTGAGAGGGCCCCTCACTACAAGAGAGACATGGAGGGGCTGGAGCGTGTCCAGAGAAGGGCAGTGAAGCTGGTAAGGGGTCTGGAGCACACGTCTGATGAGGAGCGGCTGAGGGCCCTGGAGGTGTTCAGCCTGGAGAAGAGGAGGCTGAGGGGAGACCTTCTCGCTCTCTACAGCTCCCTGAAAGGAGGGTGTAGCGAGGGGGGGTCGGTCTCTGATCCCAAGTAAGTAACAGGCGATAAGACAAGAGGAAATGGCCTCGAGTTGCACCAGGGCAGGTTTAGGATGGATATTAGGGAAAATTTCTTGACCAAAAGGGTTGTCAAGCGTTGGAAGAGGCTGCCCAGGGCAGTGGTGGAGTCGCCACCCCTGGAGGTATGTGAAAGACGTGTAGAGGTGGTGCTGAGGGACGTGGCTTAGTGGTAACTCGGCGGTGCTGGGGTAATGGTCGGACTTGATGATCTTAAAGGCCTTTCCAACCTACGCGTTTCCATGATTCTGTTCCATGATTATTTGTAGCTCCTCTCTCTGTTTAGTTTTAAATGAGTAGATAGAATACCTGCAAGGCAACTTCACCGTTCCTGATGTGATAGAGCAGTCACGCTATCCATTTTATCTCTGCTCTGAAATCACTTCTGCATTTCCCTCTCTTTTCTGGGGATTCAGTTGAGCAGAACCGAACGTGCATATTCTAAATCTTTCATTTTTTACCATCATGCTTCCCCTCTAGAAAAGTAATGATAAAGTTTGCTAGCACAAGTAGATCTAGGCCTTATGTAAAGAACGTTAAAGTAACAAAAGGTTTCTAGCTACATGAAGAACGAACCAGAAAGACTAGTAGCAACACCACATGACAATGCATATAATCTAGGTATTTCTGAAAACAGTGGGGCATTTTGTTGCAGTGGCATAATAGCAAGAAAACTTCAAATCCAGTGGCAAATTGATCCTGTATGTTTGTTCAGTTGGATGTTGGAAGACGATTAATAAATGGCAAATTAGTACTGCTCTGTGTGTGTAAGATGTAACTGATGTAACTACATTTTAGATTAAGTAATATTCATCAAATTTTAAAGGAATTGTTGCCTTCCCAATGGTGCATAGGTTGGGTGATAAAAAGGTCTTTTTTTCTCCAGCTGCTAGGATGGAGCTAAAAGCGAGTCACCTTTTTTGTTTGCATCTTATTTTTAATTCTGCATAATACTATTAATGAAAGAGAAATGTGTAAAATGTTTTACCTTTGTAACCTCTGCTTGTTGGAAGGAGGATGTATATGTCTCTTTATTAGGATGTGATCGAAGACTGTATCTTATCTTATTCTGTATAATACTCTGCCTTAAGTTTTATGACTACCTCACACCAGAAGGTTATTAAACATGAACATATGGCTTCTGGCCTGGTGGTAGCACTAAGTACTCTCACTGAAATGCACCAAGCATTTGGAGGAAGGAAAAGGAATAAAAAAAAAAAAGAAAAAAAGCTGTAAAATGATAATGAGGGAGCATGCAGTCCCTCTCAGCAAGCAGCTCACCAGAGCAGAAGTGTGGCCTCAGTCATGGCACTGTGACTCATTATTAGAATCCTTTGCCTAAAGGCTTGGAGCAGTGATGCAGGAGAACTTCACGCTGAGAAGCTGATAGCTCCTTGGAGTGACTGTGAGACTAATCAGGCAGCCGCGGCTGCTGAAGGCTTGCGCTTGTTTCCTGACAGACGTATTCAGAATCAAACATTAAGACTATCAGTTTTTGTGCATTTCTGTGAGGGCACAAGGCATCCCAGCTTATTCAGTATGAAATGTTGTTGTTGTTACGATAATAAAAATTATTATCATTATTACCAGCCTTTGTTCTCTTGGGAATAAGAAAATGTCCTTCTGGAACTGCTGCAACTCTGACATTTTGTTTTGTAAAATATTTCTCTGACTTGGACAGGCCAGGATGTCCAATTTCAACATTAGAATAATATTTTCCTATTAGCCTAGGAAAGGCATTATTAGAATGAATATTCTTCTGGTGCTGCTCGCCATCATTATAGTGACAGCATGGGAATTATTAGCCCAATTCTAAAATTTTTCTACCTTGTGCCTCTTTTCTCTTTCTGATTGGTTCAGTATCTTTGTGTAATGTGACTGGCACATAACTCCTCCTTTGTAGTGATAAAGGTATTAATCCTTGGTCACCTTATAACATTACAGATTCTTTATCATAATATCTAATAGCGTGTTGAAGTTTGAATAGCATTCAAGTTTCTTTATGTTCTTAACTGTGTTGTGGGTTTTTAGCTATATATCTGTATCTATAACTGTTCATAAAGAGAGCAAAATTTGATGTTAAATGGAAGCATGGGAGGCCTACAGGGAAGGGAAGACCAAAGCCTGAGAAAGCCAAAAAAGCCAAGCTACACAGTAGGCTGTTATTTCAGCATCGTAGTTCCCATCTCTTAGGTCTTATGGCACGAGATAATATGCTGTCTTTTTGTTCCAGTGGTGATGTTGGAAACAATGACCTCACATTTCTTTCTTTTCACACAGGGGGTCTAGTCCTAAGCATCTCGTTTTCATTGTACCGTAGAGAAAATACCCAGTGCCCAAAACTGGGGTCAACAACAGTCAATTGCTTTAACCAGCAAATAGAAAATGCCAAAGAAAACGATGAGCTTAATTTTCCACTTTGTTAAGGATTCACATGCTGACTTCGTTAAACAACCAAGGCAGGTTAGTCTTTTTTTCATACAGAAATACAGCAAGGAGAAGGTTCATTTATACCCAGTATTGATAGGCAGGAATTAAAGTGCCTTAGGAATTTGCTCAATGGAAACTTAGATGCACAGGGAGTTCAGGTACCCTTTAGAGCTGACTGGCAACTCAGTAGGGTGTTTGGGAATTGAGCTTGTAGGTCCCACTTGCAAATTTTTTGCTGAATGGTTCTTTTGAGTTTCATAGTTCCTTATTTTGACGTTCTAATAAAACATCTGGTTCTTTGTGCCTATGTACATGACCAAACCAATAAAACTCATTTGTGCTCACAACGATGTTAGGAACAACAGTTACGGGTTCTTCCGATTTTTAATTGTCTTCCTTGGAAACATGAACTGTCAAGATTCAGAAAATTGTTTTCTAAACCAAGTGGTCAAGACATGCTTCTGTCATCTCTTTTCCTCCATTGATTATATTTGAAATGTACTGAATCCAGGAATGGTTTGAGGAAAAGCACTGTAGGTCAAGATGTGATTAAACCAGAGATAGTATAGAGGGGGGAGTGTCTGATACTTGAATTTGCCTCATCTAGCTGAAATTAATTTGTAATATTGGATAAACTTACACCTTCGTAGGTTCCTGTGGCAACCTACTTAATGTAAACAGCAGTTACGTAGAACTATGAATTTGAGCTCCTTGTGGCTGGGTTTAAAGATAGTTTAAAATCTGGGCAAAATGAAGGTCTAGATTTGGATGCATTTTTGTGAATTTGTGTCATTTCATTATAACTCCATGGAAGCGAATGGACTGCATATGCCGATTCAGATGCATACAAGTCTGAACCTTGAGTATTTAAAATAGTATTGGGTAATAATTTTAATGGTTTGGAGGTTGGAAAATATTATTTCTGTCTGTGTGTACTTTGTTTTATTTAAAAATTTCATCATGCTTTGGAATGGTAACTTACCAGGGCATCATACTTGGCTAAAAATTGTTTGTGTATCTTGGCTTATTGACTGGTAAATTGCAAGCTGTATGGCCAGAATACTTGTCAACGATGCACAGATTGCAATATACATAGTGAAGAAATTTATGGAAAACTTTAAATTCAAGGATTTTGACTTTAAATACATTAGGTAATTGTCTCTGTTTCAGATGTAGTGAAGCTGCCGGTTGGTACAGTGCAGCACCAGGTAAAAGCAGTTATTGGAACATTTTGTTCATCGCTGAATACTTGCAAATAGTGCCCTAAATAAAATTAAGTGAGGAACGTAAATGCAGTTTAAAACCTAGGCTTAATGCAAATATAAAGAAACTGTAATTCTGTATAACTTAGGAATACAATATTTATCAAGTGTGGTGTTTTCTAGGCGATGATGTGGGGTTGCTGTCAGACCTTGCATTGCAGTGACAATCATCTGGTCTAATTTTTGTATCTTGATAATATTTTGGTTACTTGATAGGATCAAATCATTGTTGACCACAACAATAACAGAAGTGACAAATGTTGCTTGCTCTTATCTGCACGTTACTCCCAGATACATCTTCACTGATATTTCTGTTTGGTGTGTTTATTTTTAATTCTCTAATCACCAAGTGAACAGTATAGGTAATGTGTTTATTACCTGTACTGCAGTTTTCCTTTCCAATGTTGTCTGTTTCCTGAAGGATTACACTGCATGCTTTTCTTTGTTCCTGGCCTCTTACAGCAGGAGATATGTGTGGTAAATGCACTATTTTCTGCCATCTCTTGACTGTATTACCTCACTGAGTTTCCTACTCAGTCTTTCTAAAGAATTCCTTGTTTCATCCCTTAAAAATAAACTTTATAGAAGACTGTTTAAATGTCTTTATAGTGCATCTCTTAAGCCTCTAAATGGCCGAAGCATTAGTTTGGGCTTTTTGACTTTCCTTCTGTTCTGTTTATTGCTTTGGGCAAACAACGTGAGTGAAAATATGAATGCTTTTGTGAAGTGCCATACGATGAAAGAACATTATCTCTTAATTTTAAATATATTCTCAATACAGGTAGAATGTGAGACTTGTTTAATGTAATATTCCAGTTTACTTATCGTATAACAGAATATGAAATCCCAGAGGAATTTTGTTAGCAAGGTAAAATAGAATCACATACACTCCTCATTATTGCAAAAGTTTCCTTAATCACATTGTTTAAACTTTTCAATACACTGTAATGCTTATTAGTGGTTTTTCATTTTCAACTGTCAGATAATTCCTTTTGCTAACTCTGGATAAATAGTACTCTCAATACTTTTGGTTTTAGTTATAGATGATTTATATATGACCAGACAGCTGATATAATAAAGTAGTATTGTGTTTTCCACTGTGTTGAACTTAGAGGTTCAAATGTGTTAATGCAATTGATTTGATTGTAATATTTTATAAAAGTTTCTTCAACTAAAATACCGTTAGTGATTCTTGTTGTCAAAGGTTATAGAAGGAAATTAAATGTACTTTGAGCTGTAATGACAGCAGATGGTCAGGGTCTAAACCGGAGGAAACAGAGATAGTCTCATGGTCTCTTTTTATAATTAGAGGCACTCAAATGTATCTTCTTTTAAATGGGCATGTATGAGGAAATAGATTAAAATTTTCCAAGATTTGGAATATCAGTTTGCTATGCAATTTCCAATTATGGTTCCCCTTTTTGGGTATGTCTTCCTTTTATTTCTTTTGTTTATCAATTTGAAATTTGATTTGTGTTTGAGTCAGAAGTATTCTAAGAGAGAAGTGGGAAGGATGTTGAGTAGAACTATCAAAATTGTTATGAGCGTTTAAAAACAAATACCTAAATAACTCTCTCTCTTTTTATCATTTGCTGGGTGGTTTTTTTTTTTGTTGGGGGGAGCGAAGTACTGAACCTTGGGCTGGTTGGGATCTGTATCCTTTGGTATGGAAAAGTTATCTGCTATTCAAAGGGGAAGATAATGAATGAAGAACCTACTGTTTAAACTTATGAGTGCAATCATAAGATTTTTGAAGTCTAGCATGAGTCTTTAAGATGTGAACTTTATTGGTTACTTTTTTTTTAATTGAAGCGAAGGAAATAGCTGGCGTAGCTAGCTACTGAGATGTAGTCAGGCTAAGTGGTATTGGATAAAGGACTTAATAGAATTTAAGGTGAGAACAAAATCTTCCCAATTCTGAACGACTTAAATTTTAAAAACTTGAAATCTAATAACTTCTTAGGAAACTTTAAGACAGAACAATGGAAATTGGAAAGGTTAATACTGTATTTCAACCATTAATGCCTTCTTGAACCCATTAACTTTTCTAAAAATGCACTGAGCTCAGCTAAATTGGGTTGTCTGGAAAGGAAAATGTTTGAAAATATCAAAAGACTGTGGACAATCCACTGTTTAAACGGGATCACCTCTACTGTTAAAAAGTGGTGATGTGGGGTATTTGGGTTTTTTCACCCTATGTCTAATTTGTACATGTTTAGCTCTGTTTTCTTTCTTTTTTAGACAAGTGTGCAAAAGCCTGCAGGATATTTGTCATTTTCTTTCCATGATGATCCTTATACACGATGATGATGTTAGTTCTTGGAGTCTTTTCACAAACAAAAAATACTGAGTCCTGCAAGGCTCTTGTAGTGGTGAGGTTCTTTCTGTAAGTCTTTGTTATTCCTTTTAAATAGGAACACCAGAAGAACTTGTGTTACACTTGCTTTGATTAGTTGATGCAAACTGCAATAATGGAATAATTTCCCCTTGTCTTCTCTACTCTTATATCCACCCAGTTATTGCTTTCACCCATTTTTCCACAACATTGAAGTGGAAGCTTAAGTGGGAGCTTGAATTGGAGTGCTTCCTTAAGTCCTTGGAAGCGTTCTTCTCCCAAGATCTTGTCCCCTAATCTGTACCTGTGACTTGAATCCCTTTTTGATATCTGCATTTTTGCATTTTCTTGTATTAGAATATGGTAGAATACAATATATTGGAATATAGCAGTAGTAGTTTGTTAAAAATCCATACAACTTTTCATGCCTGAAAAAATCTTATCATCATTAATGACTTTGCCAATACTAAAAATGATGGAGAGCCTGCAGAGGGATGTTTTTGTTTGGGTAAGTCTGTGCATGAGACTTCCCAAAGCAGAGATGCTTAAAGAAAAATTATGAAATTTTCTGGTTTTATAAAACAGGTATCTGGAGCCTCTTGGATTTATAGAATTTTAAGTACTGAAGGCATTATGATTTCTTCTATATCACAAACTATGTATAATAAACGTTCTTGATCAACCTTGGGATACTGTATTGGGTTTGGCTTAGTAGAATTGCTAGGGTGATATTGAGTGCATATTTGAAAATATAAAGAGAGAGAGAATATGCTTTTCCTGCAGTGATGTGTTTCAGTTATTGATCCTTTTCCTTTAGTGAGCATGGCCAATGTTGTTGCATGGAATTTTAATAGAAATACCCATAATTCCAAGATCGAAAATGCAGGTGAACTTAAGATCAATAAGAAATCACCAATGATAATTTCTAGTCATTTTTCTGGCCGATGGAAAAGGAAGGGGGGATCCTTCTTGTCTGATCTGCCCCCCCTGCCCCCCACCTTAACCTTACTAACTGTTGTAAATAATTGCCATTGAAAGAAATTGCCTCTTCAGAGTAAGTCTTTTGAGAGAAGATAATTAACATTTTAGTAAATTACAAGGGGCAGCTTATTATGTGAAAATTTGAGTTTACAGCATCACAGAATGGTTAGGGTTGGAAGGGACCTCCTGGAGATCATCTAGTCCAACCCCCAAGTTACTTGCCTTATATTTAGATTCTTTTCTTTCCCCTTGCTTAAAACTTAGGAGACTGCTATTTCCACGCTTCTCTGGCTTCAAAATGTTTACAGAAAATGAGTGACCGCTGTATTTGAACGCAGAGCGTGTCCTTCATGCCGGCTTCTCCCTGTAACGTTCGGTGGCTAAAATAGAATTCTGCTGGAACACTGAGTCACAAGGGCTGACCCAGCAGAGCGCCGCGTGTGTGACACATAATGAAAGGTTGAACTGTCTGTCTCTGAGGTGGCGTAGCAGATCAAATCACAGAGGATCAGGGGGAGATGTGTTGCCTGGCTCTGAGTGACAGAAGTTAATAATTAGTGACAATGATTGACAGATACACTCCATCTGCCGCTCTGACGCCCAGGAGCAGTTATTCCACAACTGTCTGCAGGCGCAGCGAACTCCTCGGGGAGAGAAGGATGGGCCGTGATTGACAGCTGCCTCCGAGAGAGACGGGCCGCTGACAGTAAAGTCACTGTCAGCAAAAGTCTTGAAGTCTCCCCCTGTTCCCTGCAAGTTTCACTAGCTGTATACATTTATTCTCTTTCATTTATCGTGTCAGGTGGGATTTTTAATGTATTACTAGCCAGCCGTTTTCCTGACTGCAGGGTTTTTTTCCAGTGGTGGTGTAGAGATCCATATACAGTGAGACGACTTCACCTGTATTTGGCTGAATGAAATACTGTACAGCAGCATACTGACATCGCTTTATCTAAGTAATCTGCCTTTCTGTTTGTTGGGAAAGTAGAAATCTTGCACTATTTTCTCTGTGTACTGGTATTTTGAATGTTCATGTAACAAATTGTTACTTTTTCAATATTTCCAAATCCAGAAAGAATACTTGGAAAGACTTCATAATTTAACTTCAGTCATGTGGTATTATCCCTTCAGATTTGTGATATTCTGGTAGAAATATAGGTGGGTTTTGACAGAGATCATAATTTGTAGTTCCTAGATTTTAAGAACAGGCACAGCAAACTGATAATTGATTTGTAACGTGAAGTTGTACTTAAACAATAAAGTCCAACCAAATTTGTTCTGAATTCTATAATGTAGAAACATGTAAGAAAATGTATTGTAGCATGCTTAACATATGTATTTCATCACTTTACCTAAATATAGATTATTTGTTCTATGAAAATAAGTGCAAACAGCATTAAACTTTTGTGGGTCTCATTTCTTAGCATAATAATAGCGGCCTTCAATATTAGATTTAAGACTATAATACTTCTTCTTAGTTTGTTTTGTTTTCTTCTCTTTTAAGTTACATTAGTATATCCAGAATATGTTTAACTAAACCCTGTATGAAATTGCAGTTGTGGAACATTAGATACCAAGCCGTTCCATTTAGCGGGAAGTAGGTCTTACCCTACCACACATAGAAGTTCTGTGGTCCGTTTGTAATTACCTACTTTATTTTTTCCTGTGGTCTCATATGCTAGAAGGACGAGAGTTGCTGCTCCAACAAATTCCCACAGGTGCTCCAATAGTTCCTTGTGGTGTATGTTTCTTTTACTTTGAGGGTGTTACTTTTACACTGGTTTGTGAAGCTCTTAAGGTGGGTCTTGTTTTGCTAATCAAATATTATATACTAAGTAGAGGAGATCTATGTCAAATTTTATTCCCATTTCCTTTCTCATTTTGAATCCCTCCCCACCTTTTTCTGTAACTATACATTTTGGATTGCCTGGCTAGATAGAAAGCTATCACATGTAGAACGAACAAAATACTAGAAGAGGCTTCCTCTGTGCTTCTTTTCATAACCCTTATTGTGGTCTGTAGTGATAGATACAACGCTTAAATTTTGAGTTTGCCTTTTTTAAAAAAAATTTAATACATTTGTGTGTTGTTTTTAAGCGATCAGGTAATCATCATGTACAGGTTGTGTGTTGGGATAGATGAAGACATCTAAATGGATTCCGTCATAGTAGAAAGCTTGTCTGTAGAGAGATTACCTTCCATCTGTCTGTGACTCTTCTCTTGCTACACCGTGGTGCAAAATCTCAGCTGCTGCTCCTGCCGGGCCAGGAAGGAAGTACATGGTACACTAAAAATATGTACTAGCTTCGGTGAAGCAGTTCCATATAGAAGAGCCCTTACACAGCAGAATTCGAGGTGAAGGCTTCCAAGATCACAGTGCTCCCCATGGGTGGGTGTTAGAGTGCTCGAGACACGAGCATCTTCAAGTTGTATTTTAGAATAGTTTCTAACAAAATACATGTGGAGTTATTAATGCGTTCAGGTATGGTTATAGTATTGTCAAATGCCGGTTACAACATGGAAAGGCGTTTTGCTTATACCTGATTTTATTGGTTGCAATTTCCCTCCAAAAAGTCTTTTCGATCACTGGTTTCTCTGGTTCTGGTTCCTCTTCACAAAATGAACTGTAGTCTTGACTGACCTTTTTACTGTGTGGTTCTTTAAAGCTAAACCTTAGGAAATTTGTGTTTGACACACACACGCTGTCACTTGAAAAGTAGGACTAGGCTTGCAAGGGTTCAAATGTTAGTCAAGTTGCAGCCTAGGCTTGATGTGGTTTGGAAGTGTGTTTTTCAAAGAAGCCAAATAAAAATGATTTATTTAATTGTTCTATGTATGTAAATTAAAAGAGTTTGATAAAATTGAATTTTCTGACATTTCTGCATAGTTACTGAACTATCTGTGATACAATGACACTTATTTGGTCAGTTTATAAAAACATAAAGCTAACACAGCTACTTTTGTAGTTAAAATACAAGTGAATTAAAGGCCAAACTAAATGACTTGCTTAACTCCTATATTTTTTTTTTTCCTAAAATATTCTGGTTTGCCTCTTACCTGATTTTGGATTAATTTTCAAAAATCTTGTTCATCTTTTTATCTTACTAACTTTAATGATTGTGTGAGATCTATGATCATCTTTGAAAATTGTGTTGTGTATGTTTTCCCTTTTCCAACCTGTTGCAATAGGAAAGCAAAACTTACAAATGGAAAGTTATCTATCATTTGGGGTAAAATTGTCCAAAATGTTCATCTTAGTGCTTGCTGGGAATATATGGAATTATAGGACACGTAAGTACTCTAGCACTGTATCTGTATTTGCTGCTTTGCTGTTTTTCTGCTTCAACCTATATCTAAGCCTGTTGAGTATATCTGATACAGTCAAATGTTTTTGTTTTTAGAGGAATGCAGTAATATCAAGTCTTTAGAATGTTAAGCAGGCACATCTGCAACAGGTAAATAGTTTACTAGTTGGGTTTGGTTATAATTGACTTGATAATTTCTTCCTTAGTCTAGATGTTTGGCTTAAATTTTCATTTTAAGATTAATTGATCTCTTTCATTTTATTGCCTAGAACTAAACATTGTCATTGTTGAACTTTCTTTTCTTACCAGGCATTTGCATTGTACATATGGTTGTGATGATACTACATTATAAGGGAAGATAGCTGATGTTTAGCAACAAGAAACAAAACATAAAATATCACAAAATTATCAAATAAGGTGCCTGTATAAACTAAAATGTTTCTATTTCAGACTTTCCAAATAACAACTGTCTCTTGGTGTCAAGCATCAGCCTCAAGTAAGGAAAAATAGAAGGCTATTCTAAATTGTTAACTTTTTGCTAGTAGCACCAGAACACAGGAACGGGCTGAATTTTGAACTCCGAAGTGTAACAGCAGTCTGGAAAAGTTATATGAAGATATAATCTTTCCTCACTTTGAAACTGCAGCTTTGTCTTCAGATTTGTAGGCCTGTAAACCCTAGGAAAAAATAGATTATGAGAAAGGGTATTGCTGCTTTCCTGTCTTGTTGCAGGAGTTTTTAGTATTCTCTGGCTTTCTGCAAGAGAAGGAGAGAAGAGATTCTATGGTTAATCATAGAGATATAGTTAGACGGCAGACTGAGCTGGAGAACAGCAGAAACTGCATGGCTATGGCTACAGATAGCATGATATATTAAGTAAAGAAGTGAAATCCTGTCACTTAAGACATTTAAAAAAAATCTTCATGAAAAAGTGGGGGATTTGACAGTTGTGAGACAATACAATTGTCAATAGGCAAACCAGAGATTTATAATGTCTTCTAAGTGTAACCCAAGGTATCTTGTACTGTAAGCAAGTTATAATTTGTAATTACTAGATTAGATTTTATTATTTAGAGCAATCACAAATCTATAAAATCTTTGTGTATTTTGCATATTGGGTCTTTCTTGCCTTCAAGGAAAGCAATTACACTGCAATCAGCACTATTCTACCCATTCCTTTCAAAATCCCAGGAGATATTTTGCTCTGTGGAGCAGCAGTGTTTCCTGAACTCCTAGAGAACAGTGCAACTGCTCTACTTTTTCTGAGCCATTAAATGTTTGTTTTCTTCCGAGTATAGACTTTGTCAGGTATCAGCTCCTCTCAAGAGAGCATAGATTAGAGCTGTGAACTCCTGGTACAGGGCTGTACAAGAGGAAGTCTGTTGTCTAGTAAGAACTATCTTTTGTTTTTGTAAAGTTTTTTTGTGTTACCATCAGGTGGTAATTCTACAATTTGTGTTGTTAAAAAATAAAAAATTCTGACTTAGTTTTCTTTTATAACAAATCCTAATCTTAGGAATCCCATAACCAGAATGTCAAAGAATAAATGGACACTAATTGGGACTGATAAATAACTTCGTTCATATTCAGTATTGAATCTAAGCCTAATGGCAGCGTTCTAGCAAGCCAAGTGTTCTGCATAGCAAATGGAAAAAAAGACTGAGCTTTATTTCTGTTTTCTTCATTTGTATTAGTTTCCTAATACCTCAGTCAGTAAACACACCACATTTTGTAATGATATCCCAAAGAAAAACAGGCAAATCAGTTTGCCAGAGAATGGAAAAATGGAAGAAACCCCATCTGTCTGTTGATGTTTTTCTTAGAAAACAGATATTTTTAGGAAAACATAGAGGTCATCATTTATTGCTTGTCTTGTTGTTTGTTGCTTTCAGTTGCCCTTTTTTTATGGTATGCATTATTGTAAGTCTAAATGAAGATTTGTATATGCTTTTAAATTGGCTGTTTTTTATTATTTGTATGTGAGAATCCAGGAGCTACCGTGCAGTTTTACAGAATCTTTAATTTTAAGTATCCTGATTTGTCAATGTGTGTATGTTCTTTTATAATTTGTTTTTAATTTGAATCCTATAAGAAAGGACTTATACCCAATATATACTTCAATGGGGGCAACAAATTGAATGTTTTTCCTCTGTCTAGCTGTTGGGTTTTGGGTTTGTTTGTTTGGGTGTGGGTTTTTTTGCTGGGTTTTCTTTTGTTGGGGTTTTTTAAAATGAAATTGGATAGAACTTTGCATCTTAATTCTTCTGCCAGGTTTACTTGCAGTTGACTAACCAGGTGAAAGCAATCATTGGGCAAGGATGGATCACCACTGTTATTTATGAAACTATAACACTCTGTTGAACAGAAACATGTCACCCTCCCTCCACGCTTTTGATGCAGCTCTATTCGCTTCCAAACTTAAACCAATTTACACTTGAATGTGTGCACTGGGTTCCTCTGAGTTGCTCTTGGTTTACACTGTGGTAAATAGAAGAATCAAATCCTGTTTCTCTATATTTTGTGTTCTGAGATATCTATGAGACACAAACACTTATTAATGTCTTTTTTTTTTCTTTTAATGGTGGCAATTTTAGAGAATTGCTGACTAAAAAAAAAAATAAAATTTGCAGCACAGTTTCATTCATTTATTAGGGAACGGTTTTGGCTAAAGAACTTACTCAAATTTCTTTAAAGCTACTAAGCATAATAGAGATCTTCCTTGAGGGATCAAGAATGCTGCGCTGCTTTCTCCTGGTTGCCTTTTTCAGAATAAGTCTTTTACCAAAGGCCATTAGAACTGTGGTGAGAAAGTTCTGGGTTGTGGTTTTTGGTTTGGGTTTTTTTGTTTGTTTGTTTGCTTTAAGAATGTCTCATCAGGCTCCAGCTGTTTTAAGTAATGGTGGATATAAGTGCACAATTGCTGTCATCTTTCCAGTTCTGGGAAATAGTCCTTGACAGTCTCCCTGCTTGCCTTCCAAGTCATTATTGAGATAAATTAACTGGGAAATTCTGTGTTACTATAAAGAAATCAAGTTCAATATGCAAAGTTATTTCAGTTATTCCAAAGTCTATATGAAAAAGCTCTTATGCAATATGATGGTGTATTATTGGAAAACTTAAGCAAATTTGTTTTCCCTGTTTTAAGGGGGAATCACATTACTCTTCCATTAAACAAAACCAATCTTGATTTTCCAGAATGTTACATTTCTGACTGTCAGTAGTCAGGTTGTGTGTCTTTTCCCATTCCAAATCTTTCCTTGATTCACAATTTGAATTAAAGATCTGGAAAGAACAAGGCCAACTGAGAGAGCTGATTCGATCAAGCTGAGAGGCAGAGACTACGACTTGGAGTCTGAAGCTTTGGGCTTTTTGGACACATTCTTTCAGTCTGAGGCTTCATTTGCAAAGTTCAATGTCCATGCCTGTTAGCAGTGAAAGTCAAGTCTTGTTGAGTGTTTGCTAGCACAGCAGGAGGTACATCATCTGTCTTTGAGTAGGGCTGCTGTCGTTTCAGCTGACATGTACAAGAAGCAGCATGCCTTGCAGGAATAAGCGTGTGATAACTATACAGTGAACAAAATATTCTTAAGGCATTAGGAAACTGAACATATCTCACTGTGTTATACTTCATCTTCACAATTCAAAATGACACATTTTTATAAGTTCAACAGTCATAACAGAATACATGTGTCTCGCCCTGTGAACGTGACCCTTTAAAAGCCCTTAAGTTTTATGGACTGCTTTGCAACACAGACCTCTGTAGAGATGGTTTTTAAGGAGAGGGTAAGAAAACCCTCATCTGTTAAATTGTGATCAGAAAGAAGCTCCCCCTTCCCCACCCCCCACTACGGTTAACTCACAGAACTTATAATACTAAATAGAATAAATAGTATCAGCTGAGAGCACCTTTTTTTCCATCTTCATAATTTTATTTCCTTCTCTTTTTTGTTTTGTTTCGTTTACACCGTCCATTCTAGCATGTGCTACCTCAGCATTATTACTTGTGAGTTGGTGTCCTTAGCAGGAAGATGTGTCTAGCTGTAATCTTTGTCTCATCATTAGCAGCCTGCTGTGAATCTGTTCTTCAGTTGCTGGCCATTGATTCAGTAATGTACATTTCTTCAGTGATACTTTTCCACTCAGAGTGTTACTTTTTTTTCTGCTTCCGATTGTAGAATAATTAACCCTATTGACCAATATACTGAGATCACCTTAAGTGCTACACATAAGACCCGCAGGGATGTGAGGAAACAGATGCTACCAGCACTGTATCATTTAATTATAATTACAGATGTTTTTGCACTCAGGAGACTTGTCTATCTTGGCAGTACATTTCCCACCCATTCAGGCAATAGAATGTGAAATACGTTTCTTGGTTGCTTTTGCAATACAATACCAAATTACCTTCCAACAGGAAAAAAACCCCACACCAATGTAAACTGGAATAATGCAGGTCAGGTGTTTGTGCTACAGTCAGAGCAGTCTTAAATTGCCTAATTCTGTCTAGAATTGATTTCAAACCTATATATTTTTTTTATTTTTCTTTTTTAAATCCCAAGTTACGTGAGGGCACCTGTGGAAATATAGCTGTAGTGTTCGTATGTTTTGGGGAGCATGGGAAGTGCTGAGTGATGGTTTTGGTTCACCACTTGCATGGCTTTTTCTCCTCTGTTTTTGTCTCTGTAAAGCACATTTTAATGTTGTTCTGTATATTGGTCTGTGCCTTTGGTTTGTTTTCTCAAATTAAGTTGAAGGAGTTATTTCATGTGGAGAGTGGTAATAAGACTGTGGTAAGGGCAATCACAGTAACAGTGAACATACAAAATGCCTCGGTTTAAACTGACACAGCTGGAAAAGTGGACGAATTTTACCATAGTTTGCTTTTCTGAAAGGCGTATGCAGTTAAGCTGTTTTTAATCTTATTTCTTCAGATGCTAAGTGCCAATTTCAAAGCCATTTAAGTGTTTTAGTGGAATTTCATTCTTCACTAACATGAGATGCCAGACAATATCATCTATGCTTGACTCCTCAAGATGGGATTTCAGAAAATTAGAACTCTGCTGATGAGGTTTGCCTGATGAAGGTACAGCTCTGCAGCCAGACCTATACCTTGCAGAAATCAACTTTCATTCTTCATTCAAGTTCCCCGGTGAGTGATCACATGGTAATGTCTGCACTTTGCTTTGTTGGTGGTATGGGCTTGTCCCTCCAGAACAGTGCGGGTTAATAATTTTCTCTTAAAAGTTTTCACATAGTTTTGTTGATACAGCTTGAGTAAAGAGATACTTGTGTGTGTGTGCGTGTAGTGATTGTGTGTGTAACAAAAACGTATTTATGAAAAAGTTGTCAGGAGTAGGAATCTTGTGAGAGCAGCACTGTGTAGAGCCCAGATTCTTTATTAGAAATCCATCCACAGAGCCTAAGGGTCTTCCTGGCATGGGACCTGGCAGGTTTGGGGCAGGCACAGAAAGGTGCTGCTGAAGCTTTGGCAAGCTACTTCATCACTTGTCTCCACTCTTCTGCCAAAGCACTGATAACTCTCTAACTCTTAGCGCACTTGGTGCAAACTGGTCTGCTGTTGCAGGAGGGAGGGAAGATGAGAACTTACTTGTCTACAGTGACGTTAGCCTGACTTCTTCTGATGACCCTGAAGAAGTTAATGCTTGGATATTTGCAATTCCAAAGCCTATTTCTCAAATGTCTTTTTTTTTGTTGTTGTTATGATTAAAAATATACCCATCATATAAATGAGAAATTTACCAGCAGTCCTTCATAGAAGACCTGGCTCTGCAAAAACCTATGAGAATATTTTGCTTACATGTAGTTCTTGCAGTTCTTTGGATTGCCCCTATGGATTTTGTGTATACTGATCATTCCTAAATATTTAACAAATTGATAATAAATTTTGAACATTTAGGAGAGCTAGTATTACTGATAGTCCTGTTTTCTAAAGTAAAATTTTCAAGCCTAAGGCATCAGGGAAAAGACACAACTGAGTGGAAATGGATTAGTAACCTTTTTCTACGTATTGTCTTAAGTTGCTAACAGTTTTGTTTTGCTTCAGGGGAAAAAAGCCCTTTATAAATAAACAAAAACCCTAAAAAGAACAAGCAAACCAATCCTTCCTATTTTGCGTTGCATCTTTCTTTGCTACAATGAGATTACAAACAGAATTTTTAAAAAACAACAACAAAAAATCCTCCTTGATGGCTTAATTCTTAACTCACTGAGGTCTACAGAAGTTTTGTCTTGGGTCTTGTTCTGCTCATGCTGGAGTTAACACTGTGGAAAACAACCTTGTTATTCCTCTGTGTTCGATAGTTCACTAAGTGTTATTAAGTTTTGCTTAACAGATGTTAAAAGGTAATTCAGAACTTCCGAAGTATCCTGTCAGTGCTTTTGCTTATCTTGTTTATAGCTGGAAGGTGATTAAATAGTTTTAGGGACAGATTCTGCAGCCTACAAGTATTCTTAATTTATTTTAAAATAATTTGTAAGGATTTTTGTTAACTCCACATCACAATAAAATGTTTCTGATCCAAGGTATATTTTCTTCAAATGCTTATGTTTGCAAAATGTACAGGTCTGCATAATAGAATCAGTTGTGAAATCTGTAGCCTCTCAACTTTATGTCAGGAAGGGAAATAAACGAAGATGGCTTCAGACTAATGTTTTTTTGTTTGATCGGGATGAGAGTAAAAGCAGAACCATTTGTTTATCTAGACAGATTAATTGGGAATGCCTATTAAAATCCCCTACATTTTCAGGTAAAACACGTTACATTTTTCTTTGAGATGAAAGGGCTAGGGCCTGCAACAAAGCTGCTCCAATAGAAAATAAAGCTTCACATGAATCACATCAAAGACACTTCTATTGTTAGCTTCTCCCATGCAGGGGAATATTGTCTCATTATACGCAGGGAGTGCACACCGTTTATATAAGACGAGCCTGATTTATAGTGTACAACGGCTGCATAGTTACACCACTTTGAGCTCTTCTGATACGGGAGAGCACTTCAGCTCTCCTGTCATGGCTCCTTTGAAGGTGCATTCCTTGAACAAGGATGCCTGTGATCATCCTTGTTTGGTTCCCCTTCGGTTTTCGTCTCTAATTAGGTGGTTACAGATAGAGCAGTATCTAGTAAGTTGAGATGTAAAACAATATAAGTCTGTCTGCAAAATTAGCTTCACGGTTACGTTGATTAAGCTGTACAGTGTTAGAAGCATTGTTGTACTGCACTATTAAATCCTTGTTCTTGTGGGACTTTCATACTTTTGATCATTAGGCCAATGTTTGTTTAACTGTTACAGAAATTGTATGAAAGTAATTATGGTATAATTATTACAGAACCCTATCATTATTGTGAGATTTTTCTGAAAGGGCAGAATGTTTATACATGAAAAATATTCCTGGTCTGGGAGATACAAATCTAAATTACATCTGATGTTGGTTTTTTTTGTTGTTGTTGTGTTTCTGGTTGATTGGTTGGTTGGTTTTGTCCCTTAAACTCTCCTGGGTACAGCTGTCAAAGGGAAGTGCCTGGCTCTATTGTTCTCATTAGCATGTCAATGCAGGCTAGAAATTTGGAGCTAGGCAGCTAAACTTGTTTTGCATGTTTTTGACAATAAGTTGTCAGATCTGAAAGCTCAAGTACTATGGCAATATAAAAATAAGTACTTATTTTATGTACCTACATAGAATTACAAATCTCAGTGTACAGAGTACATCAAACACATGAGAAATAATTATGTTCAGATGTATTGTTTCCCAGACATGGATGATCTTCAAGTCTTTTGTCGTTGCTGTTGTTGGTTGTGTGTGGTCATTTTTATATGCTTTAGGAAGAATTGAAATCTGATTTATTTGGAATTCATTTCTGTTGTTGATTTGTACCATCAACAGTAATGTTCCCAATAGAATTTCTTAATTAGTGAACTAACCAGTTGATAACGAGCTTACAAGCCTCTTGAAGACAAAGCCAGCACTGTTCTGATGTTTATAATAGACAAGCCTTGTGTTGTTTGGCAGATAAGATTCCTGGTGTGTTTTGTTGAACCCTGCTACTATTGGGATGTTAAGCTGATATTTTAAGAACTAGTTTTATCTGTTGGTTTTATGATGTTCCTGCAATGCTGAAGCTGCTGACCTTGCACAAGCAGTATCCCTTTCTGGTAACTGGAGTTTGTATCTGGCATTTTAATGAGGAACAAGGTGCCCATGGTGACTGCTGGGCCCTGCTGACAGCCGTCCTGTGTCAGACTCCTGGTCTATCATCATCCTGAACTTTGTTTACCACATCTGTTGCTTGTATGAAGCCTGTTGGAAGAGCAGCTTCCTAATTTATTGTCTTCATAATTTTCTTTGAATTTTTTCATAGTTTGCAGAATCTGTGGTTATTTTTGTAATTAAAGTGACAGATGCAATAAAAATGCAAGCACTAATTTTACTATAAACTGTATACTTTGGTTATCAGTTGCCAATCCCACTTAATTTTGCATCAGAATTTTAAATAGGAAGGCCACAGTTCTATTAAGTAGATTGAGCTGATTTTGGAGGTTAGGGTGCAGAGTGGAGGTTGAAGTGACTTTTTGGCTGAACCAAATAACTAATCAAAACTTTCTCCTAAAGACAGCTGTACTGCAATGTGACCTGTATAATTCAAGGTTGCTGTAGTTCGTTCATAATTACAAAGCCATCTTATGATATCATGGCCTCCCACTCACCTTTTTATTTTTTTTCTCTGCTTAAGTCATTAGAAGGTCTCTGATCCTCCTGTATGAGTAACTGACTTCCGGTACACACAACGTGTCTTTTAAAAGCTAGTACTTTAGAAATTGAGATAGATTGCACCATCGGTATACTTTTTTATTATTATTTTATTTTTCAAGAAAATGATGCAGTAGTATAAGTTCACCTGGTACCTGTTAAATCAGAAAATACCAATTTTTAATGACTTCAGCCTTGGCATATTGTATATTTGCCTTTGTTGGTTTGGCATTTGAAAATCATGAAGCTGTTTTTAAGTTTGAAGTCCCATACTTTTCAGTTATCCAGTTTGCATTTTAGTGTTAGCCGCCTTCTTTCTAAACCATTGAAGCTGTCAGCCAGTCTGAACCGTTAAGCCTATATTCCCCTTCAGAGCAATGATGAGCAACCCACCTCAGCTTAAGCAACCCTTCCTGGTGAGGTTCGGTTTGCCAGGTAAGCTTTTCTGTATTCATAAGTGGGCATCTATGGATAGAAATGGCAAAACTTCTTTCCTTTTTTTTTTTTTTTTTTTTTTTTTAATTTGCTTTGGAAGATGTATGAAAAGAAGAAAATTTGGAAGACGTTTGAAGCAGCTTGTAGATTTCTTGTGCTGTGAAATAATGTGTAAAATGCCACCAGGACTGATTGATACTCATAGCTTGGCCTATGGGGTGATGTGAAGTCATCTCTGTTATTGTGTAGCAGAAGTCCTCAACAAACAGTTGCCAGATGCCTTTTCCTGTTGCACAGATACCTGAAACCTCACTGGAATGATGTAGATTGGTGTGATAAATAAGCGGTGCAAGTGGTGCTGAAGCTTGCCTTTTTCTGATTCTGAAGAGGGTTTTAATATGTGCGGTGAAACAATAAACTTCTGCATTGTTTGTTGCTCTTTTAGACTGTACTGAGTTATGTTGCAGTTCTTATAAAGTATTTTAAAAAGTTCCTTTTTCATTCTTTTTATTTACGTTTTATTGACGCTGTTGATTATGATTTCAAGTTCAAGGTAGGCTTTCATATTCGGCTTAGGAAATAAATGTAACAACATTATTTTCTCTTGAGGAATCTTCTAATGATATTGTACTTCAGTAAATTCTGTGATTGCATGAGGTGAAAAAAATTGGTATTTTCAAACAATACAGATTTGTTTTCTGGTAAAGGCATAGAATTCCAATTTTATCCTTTTCTAGTGTGTTGTAATCCTCTATTATATCTTTCTTTTTTTTTTTTTTTTCCTTTTCATCTGGGTCTTTTTGGCTGCTGTGATATTGCTGTGCCTCCTGGCATAATACTCACCAAAACCTTCATCTCTGGCTAGTGAAGGAATTAAGTTGCAAGTCTGTGATATTTCTGACCGGACAGCTAACAGTCAGCCTTTGTTTTAAACTTTTTCAGGCATTTATCTCTATTTGAAACTTCTTAAGAAAGAATTAAAATCTTTTAAATGTTCTGTTACTACTGTATTTCTCCCTTTATTGTGCATATATTTTAGTTCTGGTTTGGTGACTTAAAACCCGTAAAAGTAGGCTTTACTAATTTAAAAAAGAATTCTTTTCACCAGCCTTTTTAATAAAGAGGAGACATCTGAAGTGTCTGGTTATGGTTGCTGTTTCATTTGCAGGCTGTTGGCCCTGCTTCATTCAGTATAAACTGAAGGTCATGGAGATTAAATAACATATTTAAAAATTATAATGGTGCAGATAAAATGTTGCATTTTTACAATCTAAAATTTTTTGACTAATGTAATGAATCAAGAACTGTGTTTGTTAGAAGATAGAGGTCTTTGACCTTTCTTTGACTTGATTAATTGAGAACAAGATGGTAATTTTAAAGTTGATGGGACTGGTTTTTAATATCTTCCAATGCTTTGTTTATAATTAAGCGGTAACACTTTTAATGGCCATTTTAAACAGGCCAATCTGAAAATTTCTTTCTGTACTTTTTCAACCAGCATTTCAAATATTAGTACTTGTGGTGCAAGAAAACATGTATTTTATTTTGCCACTTGTGGACGTAATTAGGTAAAAACTGATGGGGTGGCTGGGCTTAAGGAGTTGTGGTGAATGGAGTTAACTCCAGTTGGCGGCTGGTCACAAGTGGTGTTCCCCAGGGCTCAGTACTGGGGCCG
>NW_009647234.1:1133350-1147597 GCF_000708025.1 Charadrius vociferus | reverse complement strand
AGTAAGTAACAGGCGATAAGACAAGAGGAAATGGCCTCGAGTTGCACCAGGGCAGGTTTAGGATGGATATTAGGGAAAATTTCTTGACCAAAAGGGTTGTCAAGCGTTGGAAGAGGCTGCCCAGGGCAGTGGTGGAGTCACCACCCCTGGAGGTATGTGAAAGACGTGTAGAGGTGCTGCTGAGGGACGTGGCTTAGTGGTAACTCGGCGGTGCTGGGTTAATGGTCGGACTCGATGATCTTAAAGGCCTTTCCAACCTAAATAATTCCATGATTTTGTGATTGTTTTGTTGTTGATTAATGGAGACTTTGCCTAAGACCAAAATGAAGAAGCGAGGTGAGGAAGGAAGATTCTGTGCTTTGATTAGAAGGGCTTGGTATTGACGGGCAGAACGTTCAGAAGTGGTGTTCATGAACGTGCTGCCTGCAGTATTGGCTGCTTTCCTATTATAACAAACCTTTCAGAACATGACAGATGCGATTTGCTGGAAATGAGCATTCATCCATAGGATGCAAGATGTGTATATATAGCTCCTGTTTTCAAAACACATAGATAGGAAAGGTTGGATTCAGTCACCTGAATGCCAGCCCCTAATAGAGTTTTAGGTGCCGCCAACAGCAGCTACCCCTCTGGAAGGGTATGGCTCTCCTCTGTCCCGTGTTATGGTTGCAAATCATGTATGGTTACCTTGGGAGTCTGAAAAGTTCAAAGCTTAGACTGTGTTGTATCTGAAGTCAGTTACTTTTGCATGGTGACTATCTTAATTTTTATGCTGTTGCCTGGTAAAGCTGATGTACCCTAATGACGTTTCATGAGCAATGCTTTAATTCACATGAAATTGCCTGAATGGGTCTGTTGCACCTCCAGATACAGGTTCACTTTCCTGTTGCGTACTTGGGGTGGTTGTGAAGGAACAGCCGGGCAGTTCTGAGTTGGGTGCAACTGTGCTTCTGACTTCAGGTTGGTCGTACTGTCTGACCTAATGCTCCTGTGTGTTGGAGCCTGGATGGGTGGGAGGCTGAGAGATGCCATTGGACCGGTTGCTCACTGCGATCCAATAAAGGGTCTTCGTATGCAACCAGGCAGGTGTGTTTGGCAACAGGCCCTCATCGCCTCCCTCATAAGAATGCACTGACTGCAGCACGTTTGCCCTTATGGCTCTCCTGTCGGAGCCGCCTCCTCACCTCTGCTCCATCTTCAGTCACCCCTCTTTGGCTGGGAGGAAAGTTGTTAAAAAGAATGTTTCTCTCTCTGCTGTTACAATCCACTTAGTGACACAAGAAATGTCACTCATGACGATTAACATTTTAAAGCAGTAAATCTTGAAGGTCAGTCTGAAACAGAGGACAGGGAATGCTTATGGCTTTCCTTCCCTGTCTGCCTCCCATGAGGAAATGTATTGCATGAAAGTAATGCTGGCAGGGTAACAATGACCCCTTTCTTTTCCATTGTTTTCCATCAATAAAAAGGGTAGAAATTATTTTCGACACATTTAATGTAAATATAAAATAAATAACCAACTGTTTCTCATAGAAAATACACTACTTTGACTTACTGCTGTATTCTCAGAAGAGAGCTGCTGCTTAAACCAATTCACCTTCCTCTAACACAGAGGGGTCTTTAGAACTCATTAATTAGGCTACTGAAACGATACCGTAAACATAAAGAAAAACCCAATAACATAGAACACAGGAATTTTTAATAGCAAAAGGTGCCCCCTCTATAAAACCAGCATATTACAGAACTTAGACCCCCCCAGGTTTCTTGCTAAGTGCATTCTGATGCCACATTGAAACATAAAATAGGTAGAATCAAACAGCCACCAATGGCTATTTATATGCTAATATATATCCCCCACAGCTGAAGCAGGCACCTAAAGCCTATTTCTGCTACTAATGATGGCTATGTTTTAAACTCTATGGAAAAAAGAAAAGTATTTTTCTTTAAGAAAACAACTCAGTTTCTTTAAGATGAAATGTAATTATCTATTATCAGATGTCTTTTAAAAATGGAAGGCCTATTTAAGCTGCTAAAAATATTGAAGCCCTAATTCCACCATAATAGCATTTTAATTTCAGCAAATCACAGCTCTATTGTTACAGGATATTTTGCTGTAGGAATGTGGTAAGAGGTCCATCTTAGCTTTTTAAAGAAACATTTCCCTTTCTTTTCGACATTCAATTAAATCTTTGCAATCATCTAACCTTTTGTGACACAAAATTGTACTTACTAAGTGAGAAAACAATGGGCATTAGCATCTAAAAGAATTTGTTTTAAAAAGTAGTTAAAGTTTAATTGCTTTACCTATTCTCATCAGAATATTTTTTGGCTGTTGGCTTACTCATTTACTTTAGAAATCTAGAGTTTAATGTGTTACTGTTTTCCATTTAAAATACTTATTTAAATCGCTGGACAAAGTTGGTGTAAACTTCTGTAACTAGGTCTGTGAATTGATGCTGACAATCATTTAAAAAGCAATGTCAATAGCAGATGAATGCAAGGGTTACCATTTTCTGTTATTGTCAAGTAAATTTATTTTTCTATTTAAAATTGCTTATTTGTCAACGTTTTTACTGTTATAATGCGCATACATGGGTGATAGAATTTTAGCATCCTCATGTATGTTGATTTTGTACTGTCATGAGAGTAGGTGGATTATGCAAAGCTGTGCTCCCCCTAAGTACTGCAGATGTCTTTTTAAAAAGTTGAGCTTTGCTTCACATTTTCTATTGCACGCTGCTCCTGCTTATCTTTAGAATTTTTGTTCTACAGGATCAGATGAACAATTTTTGTGTACTGGCTTCATTACGATATCCAGTGTTATTATATGAGATTATTTTTTTTCCCCAGCATTCAGTAGCACAGGGGCTTCTGGTACTGTGAAACAGTTTTATTAGCCCCGGAGCTGAGCCTTGATGGGACTTGCATTTGAATGCCAAAATCTGAAAAAAGACAGCTTTCTCTCACATCGGAGAAAAAAATGATATACAAAGCTATTTCCCCACCTGTTTGTCTCATCTGAATTTTATATGGGAGTAAGATCTTTAACTTCAGATATAGTCTATACTGCTTTAGCATTGAATTCTATATGTAACATGTTATTTGCTCCAGGTTTTCGCTTTCTGTCTTTTCACTTTTAATCAAAATAAATTGGAAAATATTGTTGGGTTACTAGTAATGCATAAGGAAATTCTAAACCTCCTGTGATGTGCTTAAAAACGTATTATTGCGGTTATACAATCAAACAAAATTCAGCTTTGCAAGATTTGTTCTCGATATTGTGAGAAGTGCATTAATGAAAGTTCTTTTATTGTCAGAACTGTGTAAGTCATAAGTAGTGCAAATGTTTATGTATATTTCCTTGATAATGATGATAATACTAAGAAGGGAACAAAAAAAAATATTTAGAATTGTTAAATTTGGGCAGCGTTCTGCTACCTGGGGTGGAAAGACAGCATTGAAAATTACCCTGATGTTAAATCTGTGGCCATTGATGAAGTGTTTCAGCTTTAAGATTTTTTATTTTTATTTTTAAGGAATTTTAGGAACATGGTGAAGAAAGCTAAACTGCACTAACTACATGATTTCTTTGTTCAGTAGAATTTATTTTCTTTCTACATTTCTCTATTCTTACCTTCCATTCACTTTTCACTGAGGTTTCATAGTTTCATTTGCTCAATAGATTATCTTCTCGGAGTTAAACTTGTGGGTTTTAAACAGTGAACTACTTTGATTATATTCAGACTATTGATAGCCTTCAATATCTGTCATATTGATATGAACTGAAGCAAAATGTCCTTATCTATGCTCTTAATTTGTGGGGTTTTATGGTGGGAGGAAAGACGAGGCCAGAGCCCCTAAGAGGAGTCAAGTCTGCTTCTGTCAGATTCCTTTGTGAACTCTTACGTTATCTGGACAGTATTGTGCATCTGTGCATAAGCTGAGTACTGAATTAAAGGTATCTTGAAATACATGGGTGAGAGAATCCAACTTTTGATACATGGGAAACTGACTAATGCAACTTGCAGATTGTCTTCTGTAAAATTGTCTCTAGAGAGTGATAGTCTTGTTTTAATCAACAACCCGTGTTAAACTTGAAGCTAAAAGAGTCAAATCTCTAAACAGAATAAAAGGATTCTAGCTCTGCGGCATGTGGAATTGGCACTGTCTTATTTTGTAAGATATAATAAACAGGATACAGTGTAATACATACGTGGAACAGTTATAATTCAATTAAACTCTAGTTATTCTGGCACTGAGAACAGCAGTGGCAGGCCTGTATAGCCATGGCATATAGCTATATGAAACAACCTATTTAAGGTAAATCAGCTCCTACTTAAACGACTCTAATAAGCCTTCGCCGAGCAGCTCTACCCCTGGGGGTGTCATTTATCACAGTGTAATAGAAAATTGTAATGAATAATAACACCTCACTATTCTGCAGAAGCTTGCATATATTAGGGGGGGTGCAAATAACGGGTCCAAGTAAAAAGATGAGCATTGGAGTGTTCTGGGTTTTTTTTCCTTCCTTCACCTCTCCCCACCCCTTTAAAAACTACGTGTCTGAATGCATGCAGAATGAATTCTCCTTGCCTGGAATGTTTGTGTTTGAGAGGTAAAGACTCTCTCTCCATCATTCTGATCTATGTCTGTTTTCTCTGCAGTGTACTGTGTAATACTGACTTAGGTAATATTTACTGAACAGGAAGCAAAGTAGCGAGAAAACCGTTACTCTGTAAGGAGTATGGGCTTTGGCACGAACCTTAGCAAATGTGTAAGAATGCAAAATTACCACAAATTTGCTAAAACTCTAAACAAGACTTTACAGTTGCTTTTCCCCTTGATGCTGATGGCTGATTTTCAGTGCTCTCTACCAGAAGCCCCTCTTGTCCCCGCACCTCTTGTGTCAGATACCTAAACCCACACCTTCTCTGTGCTTCTCCATTGAGGTAGATGTCCCTGGAGTCAATCTTGCTATAGTTACTTATCTGTGACACTAGACAATGGGAGGGTTTAAAAGATATGTTAGAGGGGTTAGGGTACTGCCATTGGTTGTCCAGACATCTCTTTTGTCCTCGGTGGACAGCTTAAAGATTCTGAGAAGCAAAGTCCTTATCTCCAGGGCTGGGCTGTCCTTCTCTTTACGATGAGCTGGGGTCCTTTAGTTTGCTTACTCAAGTGTGGCTATTCAGTGTACAATGTGAGCTATACCTGTATCTTAGGAAAGTTAATATAATGTCATACTGTGAAGGCTAATTGATATAATAGTTAAGGAATGCGATTTTCCTAACAGCAAGAAGCTCCCCCCCGCCCCTCCCCATATAAACTAGATTCTGTTTGTTGCGTTGTAAATGAAATAGTGTACATACAAGTAGGTTTTTATGGGGGCTTTGGTTTTATTTAAAAATTCATGTTCACACTCTATAACATCCCATGGTAAGTCCAGTGAACTTTTTGCACAACTGCAACTTCTGCTTTGTCATGAGTCTAATGGACGTCCCATCATCCAAGGTGTGCTAATAACGTTCACGTAGTTATTATTCCATTAATAAGACTGTTACAACCACTGAATAGCAGAAATATATTTTAAGGAGCAAATATCACTTGCAAGTGGGTCTTTACAGCTGAATAAGCATATTTCTTTACTTAAGTTCATAAAACATGTCTACTAGCAATACTTCAATTTTGATGATGAATGAAAAGAGTAAGCCATTAACAAGCCCTTTAAAAGCTACTGACTACAGTAATACCTCTGTAAATGGAAACAGCACTTTTTAATCAAGTATTTAAGGTTATATACTCAATAGTAAGTGCTGCTTTGTCCATTAATAGTGAATCTAATTCTGTGCTGTAACGAAAGGTAAAAGTAAGAAGATAATGCCAAATGGCTAATTAAGCTATTTTGTAGGCCAGCTTATTGAAGTTGAATCAATGTGAAGCTGCCTTTTTAAAAATTATTTTCTATATTTTTTCATTTTGATCATAAATGGGGGTCACTGTGATTACATTGCATTGGGAGGAATTTAAAGAGCAGGAGCAAAATGGTAAGGAATTACTTTCATGTCTTGCTTAGAGGACCTGTACTTTTGAGAGTTTTGACAGTAGGAAGAAAACATTGCTGTTGCGACACGTTTCAGTAAAAATGACTCTCCCTGGTGTTGGAAAGTTACTCGTTGTTAGGAGTTAATTGCTATAAAATGACTTTTGTAGTAAAATAGATTTGAGGTTATGTATGCACAGTTATGCCATCAAATTATGTATTTTTAAAGAGTTTTAGGATGTGTGGGGGAACCCATTAGGAAATTGTGGTCTTTTGCAGCAAACAACGAATCCCAGACCCTCACCTTTAAAACCTATGCTTTAGGGGCTGGTGCCCGTGCAGTGTGTGTGGGGGGTTAGGGGGTTAAATTTTTTAAAGTTGTACCTCGGTGTTTATTTTCAAGATAATTATTTCACACACAGATCTCATAACAATGCCTCTATTTTAATATCAAAATCAAAAAGCCTTGTCTCCTAGGGGACACTGTGCTTTGAGTCCTGTTCTTTGTGCAGGTTTAACTTGGAAGAGGGAGTTTTGCTCCCCTGGTAATATATCATAGATGAGTTGTGTTCTTTCATCTTCATACCTTTAGCGCTATCAAAAGCCAAATAATGTCAGGGCAGTTCACGTTAGTGGTTGCAGTTTTAAATGTTATTGCTGAAGGTGCAAGAGATCTGTTTTAACTACTTATCGAGTTGGAGCATATGTGTATAAGCTTTGGGAAGCTTCCTGATATTCCTGATGCTCAATTTCGTCAGTTCTATGCCTAAAAAGGTGGTAATGTTGTTTCAGTTTGTCTTCACTGCACCCTTTAAAGAATGGGGGGGAAGCTTTAAAAACTTAGAGTAAAAATAATAATTAAAAATAAAGAAACAAAACCCTACTGAACTTGATGGTGTGTAAGCAGAGGGAAACTAATGAAGGCAGGCTGAGTAAATATTTAGATGTAAATGAGTTAAACATGCTTACAGCAAGGGATTGGAACAGACACAACTCAGAGTTACAAGTGCCAAAATGGTAGGTCATTATCACAGCATGGTGATAATGATAATTTAAAGTCATATTATCTTTTTGATCAGGACCATTTGTTCCCAGAATTTCAGAAAAGAAACAGCCCTGTTTAATGCTGTTGTTAATAATAAATAATTGATTATACTGAGACTTATTTGCCTGTAAGGCAGTTGATTTAAAGCTGCAGTTCACAATAATTCTCACCTTTGGTGGGAATGTGAAAGTTTAGTGCTGGGATGCTTAAAAGAAAGGAAAAAGAAATAAAACAGTGACATAATCCCTTTCGACATTTCCTGAAAGCCAGAATTTGCCTGAAAAATGCTTACTCCTTAGTTCCCATTCATAACTCATACTTCATGACACAGAGGTCAATGTGTAACTGTTGCAGAGGTAAGTCTGCCATGTTTGCAAAGTGTGGAAAATGGGAATCCAGCAGCTGTTTGTCTTATTTAAAATAGCTCGATAAGGGCTGAGTAAGTAAAAGAAGCATGTGAACATGTTGGCTGGAGAGGCTACTAAGAGAAAAGCTTCCAGACAAATTATGTTCCGCTTTTGTAAACCTAGCGTTATATACTGCACGTATGACACGCAGTGACGTAAAAGTGTTATGTTAAAATAGTCCTGAAAAATAGATTATTTTTATCCATTTGTCCGAATAAAACTACCATGCAATTGCATAGTTATGCATTTCTTCAGTGTCTTGGTGCTTATTCTGGTAATTCAGTTTATAGTTCAGCTGCTTTCCCGATGTGAAAATTCAAATGTGTAATAAAAAAATTACCTGTAAAGTAGTCTTTATATGTAACATTTTATTTTAAAATAATAACTACCAAGAAGTGCCCATAATAACAGAAAATATGTATTTCAGATTATGAGGAATGTATATAAGCTCTTATATTTGGATATGCATGAGACTGCTTGGGATTTGATATTAAAAAATTATTTATTTGTTTTTAATTTTTTAAAAATATATTCATAACTATATCAATATGAAGCTGTTTCAATTTGACATCTTAATAATGAAACAAATGAAGTTTGAATAAAATGGGTTTGGGGAGATGCGACTATGCTAACTCTCATATTTAACAAATTTGGACAAAACGTATGTGTTGCTCTCTGAAATTATCCAAATTTCTGTTCTTAGTAAGCAGTTTTCAAATAGCATCAATATGTTTAAGCAAAAATAGTAGTAGTATATAACCCAAGACATAAGAAATTTCAGCCTTTTTTCTTATGTCCCTCTCAAAGTAGGTATAATGCTACTACTTTTTAATAGAAGGGTGTTTTCCCTCTTTTACAAAAGGCGATAGACAAGATTTTTCTCAAAAGTTTCTTCTTTAGGTAAAGGTTAGTATGAAATGTGGCCAGAAAAGAGTGAAGATACAAGAGACTGTGGCAGAATCTGTTCTAATCCTTAAACTGTCACACTAGTTGGTCATTATTTGTTGAGCATAAATGAATGGAAGATGGAATTTGTTCTGCCAATATAGGGTAACATCCTGTCTTTGTGTTAGTGGACCTTTAAGATTTGTTACCAAAATCATAAGTCTAGCAAAAAGCAGTCTCATAACATTACTTCTAAACAAAAATACAGTTTTGAAAAATTATTGTCTATACTCAAGTGCCTCTCCAAACTTAAACCTTTTCCTTTCCCTCTCCCTACCAGATACGCTAGCTCTTGGGTCCATATATTATTCATTACAATCAAATAAGACACAGTGGTGGCTCAGTAAACTTGCTTTTCATATAAGAATTGATTTTATTGAGTAAAGCACACTGCAGACCCTAGCTTCCAGCAGCCAGGGCTGAAATGAGCAATTCTCTCATTGTAATAATGCGCCTCTGTCATCTCCTTATTATCAGCATGATAAAAGATGAAATATTCACAGATGCTGCCCTCCTAACCTGATCACAGCTTGATATTTGAGCTTTGGAAATGAGTTTTATAAGCTTTAATATACTCCTTGGTGGAGTGACCCCTGAAATTAAACATTATTACAGAGCGGATATTTAAAAAGCTGGGGCCACAAATTACATCAAAATGAAAATATTAAGGAGTATTACGACTATACCAAGTGGGAACTCACTGCTGTTGAAGCTGTGAATACCATAAAGCTCAGCACATTGGTGTCATAAGCATCAGAAAAAATAATAACAGTGCAGGCACCTTGACTTCAGTTATTTTATACGTAGGGCTAAACTAAATTACTGGAATGTTTTTTTTTTCCCTATAGGCTGTTTTTTCAGGAAGAAAAGGCACATTATTCTCAACTTTGTCTGTAGCACTCTTCACAGTTCTCTTAAAATGCACATTGCTTCTTTTCTGTGCAAACACCAATAAAAAAAAAACTTAAGTGTAATGAAACGAAAGATTACGCTTAAAAAAAGAGTAAGCCAGCGTCACTAGATGAAACATTTTGGTTCTATTTCCATTGCTATCGCTGTTTTGATGGACAGGTTTCTACCAAAGCCCGGGACATGAAGAGCTGAGAAAGTTTCCTAAACATGAAAACAGAGGAACGTACAACATGTTACAGATTTTTCAACCCAAATACTACATTGTCTTGTTAAAGTTAGTAAATAGCAAATTTTAACTCACTTTAAAGGTGATTTTACCAGAAGGAAGCACATGTAGTTTATTAATTTACATGTAGTTAAAGGAACACCTGATAATTTCTTTCATGCTTGTAACTCCAGTTTACCAAAGAAACTCTTCGATTTTTTAAAACCATATAAAGTGTCTGTAAATGTAAACATTTACAAGAGATCAGACTTGATATTCCTTTGTGTTCCATATATTCAGATGGGGTAGAAACAAATTTCCTTTTTTTGACTATATTGAAATGTCTTTAAATTACTGGTTTATGGTATGTAGAGATATTTTTTCAGAAAAATGAAGTAATGCATTTGAAGAGGAAAAAGCTCCCACATTTTGATGCCTGCAGCATTAACTTTCCTAATGAGCATATTTATACACTAGCTATTGTTCAGGTTTAAAACTATGCAAACAGTATGTCACTGTACATTCCTTTTAATGAATTCATCTTTTTTTACCTATGTTCTGCCCTCAGTGTTTCTCTGTAGACACTAATGGAAGTATTGGTTCTGTTATACCATCACAATCTATTTTTCCCATTAGTTTATGCAAAAACATTTTAGGGAGATTTTTAGAACACTATCTACAAGCATACAGTTCTGTTCTGTGGTCCCTTGGGTTCCAGCACTCTCTGCATTGTTAATGCTGCATAAAAATAAGCTTTAGTGGCAAATACTGGTCAAAGAAGGTATATTGGTCACAGAGCTTGTCTGTCACTAGCTGCCCTGTGCGGTTTAACCGGAACATATCCTGTGTCCTTGGGATACTTTAGCAGAATAGATTGGATTGCTGAACTCTTGAAAAGGAATCGGTGTCTTGTTTTTACCAACTGCTGCTTCCATACAGATGCAATACCTTGATGTTTGCTATAGGTATTACGTGCTTGTGGGGTTGACAGATAGAGCTCGGAGGGTTGTGGTTAGTGGTGCAGAGTCTAGTTGGAGGTCAGTAACAAGTGGTGTTCCACAGGGGTCAGTACTGGGTCCAGTCCTGTTCAATATATTCAGTGTCCTGGATGAAGGGACAGAGTGTACCCTCAGCAAGTTTGCTGGTGACAAAAAGCTGGGAGGGGTGGCTGACACACCGGAAGGCTGTGCTGCCATACAGCGTGACCTGGACAGGCTGGAGAGTTGGGCAGAGAGAAACCTTATGAAATTCCACAAGGGCAAGTGTAGGGTACTGCATCTGGGGAGGAATAACCCCGTGCACCAGTACAGGTTGGGGGCTGACCTGATGGAGAGCAGCTCTGCGGAAAGGGACCTGGGAGTCCAGCTTGACTGCTGAGAATGACCTGTGTAAGTGGACTCTAAGCCATATGAAATAAAAGATGGGTGGGAGATTTGAAGCCTTCCTCCTGCACGTGTTCCAGAAGTAAAACACACTGTGGGTAAGCTGCCTTATTTTCTGAGAAGACACACACATAGAAAAATGTGTTTTGTTGCAGGTTGAGAGTGTAAAGCTTGTCATAGAGCAAAACAAGAATCCTTTTGTTCTTCCAGGGATTCTTTCCTGTTGAGGCTATGTTTTTGCACGATTCAGAATTCTCAAAGCTATTTGGGTTCTGTAATTCACACTGATAAATGAAAACAAAGCAAGCAGAGAAGGTGCAGGAAGAGCAATGACAGGTTGCTCAGAGAAGATGCTGAGTTGTCATCCGTGGAGATTTTTTTCAGAAGGTGACCAGGAAAAGTTGTGAGCAACCTGATCACACCTTAGTTACCTGTGCTTATAGCAGAAAATTGAGCTGGATGATCTCCAGAAGTCACTTCTAGCTGAAGTTTTCCTATGTTTCTAAACCACCACACAGCTCGCGTCATAAGAGCCATTTCTGTTTCTAAGTCTTAAAGGCTGTTTGCAAATATTGAAGTGTATTAGCTTCAATTGAATGATCATTGAATGATGAAGTTATATAGAAAAAGAAATCTGTGAGAAAAATAAGATCCAGTTCTTGCAGGCTGCAAGACCTTCCTGACCAAAAGTATCGTCACAGGTGTGTAGCCTGATGTGGGGTAGGCAATGACCAAGATTTTCAAAAGTTTTAAATTGCTTCCATAGAAATGTTGCCTTTGTTCCGATATTTGCGTGGACACTGTCTGCCTGCCCAATAATTTTCAACTTCCTGGCCAAGCCGAGTTAAATGTAGCCAAAAAGCGGAGCTTTCAAAGACAGTTGAGTTCCCATCTGCTTTGGGAAAATTGGTTGTTGAGTAAAAGAAGGGGTTATTCCCCAGTGCCCTCACTGAAGAAAGAGCACCCTGAAGGGTATCGTGTTCAGCAGCAGCCATCAGGTGCATGATCCCCTCCTGTTTGTGGTAGCTCTCCTGATCTAGAGCTGTTGCAATTGGAAAGGGGAAATACAGCAAATGTAGCTCTTGAACCTATAGGAGTTACAGTTCAGCTATGCATGGAACAACTTGTTAAAAAAAAAAAGGGGTGGGGGAGGGCGACAGACAGGGACCCCAAACCTGAAACAACCAAGCCTCTAAAAAAATGTATTCCTGATCCTCATTGTGGCATTTCTGCCAGTTTTGCTACAAAAGTAGTTATTTTGAAGATGATTTAGTGAACTTGTATGGAGAAGATTGTAGTAAACTTTAAGAATATGACCTGGTCATTATATGTTGAAGAGTCAGTCTCCAGAGGTTATCCTGTTGTGTATTTTGACATGCTTTCTTGGATCCGTTTGACTTGTGTGTTTCTGTTACGTTGCCTTTGAAGTTAAAACAGTGGAGTGCTCTTCCAGTTAAATCATTGACTACCACTTCTGATTTTTATCTTACGGCTATTTATGAATTAGGACCACAAAAATGAGTAAAACATTTATGTTTATTAGTCATAAGTTAAGCATAAAATTTTAAATAGCTGAAACGGTTTGATATACTTTGTACCTTTTTCAGGGTTGATAGCCTGGGCATGCAGATCTGATCATTACAGGTTTGCTGAAGTCCACTTGCAAATGTAAATTTTGAGCTGGTTAGGAGGTGTGGTTTTAATCTTTATTTACATTGTAGACTACTTCTGAAATGTGGGGCAAGATACAGAGGAGGGCTAAAGAAGCACTTAGTGCAGTAATACACCTGGAATTAGACACCTAAGCTTGTCCTTTGCAATATACCACGTTTGTAGATAGTTGTGGTCCTGTACCTTATTTCTCCTATTAGTTCAGTGATGAGCTTACTCATTAGGGATGTAAGATAACACTCTGCAGACTGACAGGTGATTATTCTTCTCTCTTGAAGGAATCTAGAGCTAAGGGTTCTGCTTTCCAGGAGATTACTTCAATTATAATTTATTGGCTGAAGCCTGACACATGGTTGATTTCAGAAACATAGAGGAAACTGCATTCTATTTGGTTTCACGCGTGGCAGAAAGCAGAGTTCAAAGTGTGCTTTTGTTGCTCTTGTGAATGATACTGGTTCTTAGCCCCCAATTAAACTAATCAAAACTTGTAAGATGAGACTTAACATACATTTTGAAATTTAACTTTCAAGGTCTGTGCTACGTACTATTTTCTTCTATCATCAGTAAAATTGACTGAAGAGATGATTCTCTTAGGATTCTATATGTGAAAATTCTTGTGAATGTTAAATAAATGTGGTGTTTCCTGCTTCAAATCTTTGTGTGATATATAGGATGTCAAAAAAAGATAAATTAAAGGGAAAGGGATGAAAAATTTAGGTATGTTTGGTTAGGTTTTTCTAGATATGAATAAATTAAAGAGAAGCAATCTTACAGAACAGATACATTCTATATTTATAGTTAACTTTCTCCTGATTTCAGTGATCGTTAGACAATCCTCATAAGGAAACATGAGACTGAAACACGAATCCTGTGCAAGTCGTGCAATGAGATGGTGCTCAATGCATTCAGAGGATGGGGGGTGGTGGTGGTGAAAATGTTTCTTCTTTCTGTGATGGAAACGGGGTTTTATGTTGCTGTTTTGTGGATTATTTTTGTTTGTTTTAAACTGAGGCCTTTCATGACCACCTGAAGTTCTTGTTGACTTCAGTATGCCTGCCTCAGTGCATGAGTTGTATCCTTTTATTCTCAACTAATAATTAATGATGCCTTCAAGGTCATTATTTAATTTGTATTTACATCTTTAAATGCTTTTTACATCTTTAATTTACATCTTTAAAAGCTTTTTAAATTTGGCTTTCTGCTGAAATGTGTATAGCTTTCAGTCTATTGATAGTTTTAAGTTACGTATCTGTGGTAGTTTGGACATCACCAGTCGATGTGTTTGTAATATTCTCTGCACTGATCTAGCCAAAGCTCTTGCTAAATTGAGCTCAGCAGGAGCGAGCCCAGTGACCTCATAAATAGTGGAAATGATTGCAAATCAGAATTCATATATGTTCCTTTCTCAGTGGGTAACCATATCCCCCACAAAGGAAGCAATCATCTCTTTCAAATTTCTGTTTGCCCTTTCACTCAGATATGTTTGAAGATAATACGGAGAGGGAGACCTTGCAGTGTCTGACAGAGCTGTTACCAGAAATCTAAAATAAACGTCCTGTATCTAACAGTACTACTTAGAGAAGTGTGTTTCAAACGTTACCCCTACTGCAAAGAACTTTGGGCATGGTGTGTTATAGTTC
>NW_009647234.1:1076369-1133314 GCF_000708025.1 Charadrius vociferus | reverse complement strand
AAATTACCTTTTTATTTTATTAGAAGTCAGATTCCCTTTGTTTGTCCTTACTATTCTGTGATCTGAATTCTTGTTGCTATTTGTAGTTTGGTGTTGAAATTCACCTGGAGATTCATCTGCAGTTTTCTTTCAGTAACATTCTGTACAGTTCTCATTATTCAAGTGGGTGATTTCTTTCCCAGTCTGCTGAAAGTTAAAAGCAATTACTCTTGTAGTATTAATGATATATATATTAAGAATTCTTGACTCAACTGCTGTACATTACGTCCTGAAGCTTGTAAAACAGGAATCCAGTTCTTATTCTCTTCTGTTTTGTCTCAATGAGAATGTAGCTAGATATAAGTTGTTATGATGCTATGGATAAGGAACTGGCTGGATGGTAACACTCAAAGAGTTGCAGTCAACAGCTCCATGTCCAAGTGGTGAGCGGTGCCAAGTGACATTCCTCAGGGGTTGGTACTGGGACCAGTGCTGTTTAACATCTTTGTTGGTTACATGGACAGTGGGATTGAGTGCATCCTCAGCAAGTTTGTTGATGATACCAAGCTGTGTGGTGAAGTAGACATGGTGGAGGGGAGGGATGCCATCCTGAGGGACCTGGACAGGCTGGAGAGGTGGGCCCGTGCAAACCTCATGAAGTTCAACAAGGCCAAGTGCGAGGTCCTGCACCTGGCCCAGGTCAATCCCATGCACAAATCCAGGCTGGGTGGAGAATGGATTGAGAGCAGCACTGAGGAGAAGGTCTCGGGCGTGTGGGTTGATGAGAAGCTCAACATGAGCCGGCAGTGTGCGCTCGCAGCCCAGGAGGCCAACCGTATCCTGGGCTGCATCACAAGTGTGACCAGCAGGGTGAGGGAGGGGATTCTGCCCCTCTACTCCACTCTGGTTAAACCCCACCTGGAATATTGCCTCCAGCTATGGAGCCCCCAACATAGGAAAGACATGGACCTGTTGGAGCAGGTCCAGAGGAGAGTCACAAAGATGATCAGAGGGCTGGAGCCCCTCTCGTATGAGGAGAGGCTGAGAGAGTTGGGGTTGTTCAGCCTGGAGAAGAGAAGTCTCCGGGGAGACCTTATAGCGGCCTTCCAGTATCTGAAGGGGCCTACAGTGAGAAGACTGGGGAGGGACTTTTTCCAAGGGCGTGTAGTGATAGGATGAGGGGGAATGGCTTCAGACTGGAAGAGGGGAGATTTAGACTAGATATTGGGAAGCAATTCTTGACTGTGAGGGTGGTGAGCCCCTGGGGCAGGTTGCCCAGGGAAGTTGTGGCTGCCCCATCGCTGGAGGTGTTCAAGGCCAGGTTGGACGGGGCTTGGAGCAACCTGGGCCGGTGGGATGTGTCCCCGCCGATGGTGGGGTGTCCCTGCTCAAGGTGGAGCTCAAATAGAGAGAAGCCATGACTAAGGATGAGCCACTGAATTGTAGTACAAGTGTATACCAAAGAGAAGGAAAATGAAATGTATGCATAACCTACAGCGCAAGCTCTGTTTCTCATCAGATTAAATAAGAATTGCAGTTGAGATTGCACCCTTTTTCTGTTTCTTTTTGCTGGACCAGTGTCACTGTTCAGGAAAGCATTTGTATAAATCTGCTTATCACTGCGCCATTTACTGTAAGCGCATTTGCTTTTCTGTCTTTGCTCTGCTAGTTAGTCATACTCAGATGTGTGTGTTTGGACAATGGCATTTCTTTTTACATTTTTTGGTAATTTAGTTAAGTGATCTGTTGTTATATTTGTGAATTGACTTGAGAATGGCATCTTTAATTGGGATTTATTTTATGTTGCCTTTTAAGTTTATTTAATTGCATTGTACTAAGGTTGGAATAATTTTACAACCATGTAATGGGAAGAATAAGACAGGTTTAATTAAACTCTGAATTTGTTCTCATTTCTACTCATAATGTAGTTGATTAATAGTTTATTTCCAAGGTGTCCTTATCTTTAATTTGTCAGTTCTTCCTCTTTTATTCATCTAACTCTCCTTTTCTCCCCCCCGCCTTGCCAAATGATTTAGCATGTGGCTGAAACCATTTTGTATTTCGGCATTTGTGATCTACGCTGGAGACCCCATTATGTCCAACATAAAATGGTATTACTGGCGTGTTTTATGGTTGTCTGCAAAAGTGCTGTGATGTTTTAATTGCAATCTAGCTATTAATGAGAAAGATCTATAATCTTGTAAGAATGAGTGATGCATTTGGGCACTTTCAACCCAAGCAGTACATTTCTTTAAATATATGTACTGTTCTGTGCTATTAGTGAGGGAGGAGAAAAATCTTACTCATTAAATAATTTTGTTTGCGTACTTCATATAAATATTGACACAATAGAACTAGGTAACACGTGTTTAGAGTAATGGGAGTGCAGTCAAAATCTCACCTTTCTGTATTTTCTGTGTTGGGTTGTAAAGCTTCCACTTAAAGGAAGTCTTAGGGCACCTAATCTGTTTATTGCTTTGAGGATTCAGGTATCTTTACCCCGAGTATTCCTTTTTTGCACATCATCGTTATGTGTAGAGATTAGCTGGAGAGGAAAACATGTCAGAATACCTATGCCCAAATAAAATGGCCTGGATTGATAGCTCAGACCTCAAGAAAATTTCTGCCAGTCCAGCTGTCACTTTCTTGTTTACCAGCCCAGATGCAGCCCAGAAGCTCAAAGCAGTTTAAACATCTGAAACAACAGATGTGCTTGTTCCTCACTTCTTGACTGCATTGCAGGACACTTTTTTTCTGAGAGCTTCACTTCTACCGCACTTGGAAGGAAGCACCAGTTGTCAGGTTGCTCCGCTGGTATATCAGCGGTGGTGTATCAGCAGTGGTATATCCGCAGTGGCAGGCATATGTTTCGCAGCTGTAAAATCCAGCACAAGGACGATGTGCTTGCTAGATAGCCTGATTTTTTACTAAAGCAGAGACAAAAAGCTGGTAGCAGTTTGCTAAACCACTAAAGGTCTTTATCTCCTTGTTCATGTTACTGATTTGTGTCATCTGTTGGTCTCTCTTGATGCTCTTCACTGTATCACACAGTATCTGTGTTTTATCTCTTAGAAGCAGGGATAAAGTGGTGCCTGTTACTCTCAGGTGATGTTGCTGACAGTGATGTTTGAAGCAAAAGATTTGGCTTAGGGTTTTAAGAAAAAGCTCAGCCGAGGCTTTTACTTTGTAATAGCAGCTGCCATTGGATATGCGTTTTCCCTGAAATCACTCATTTGCTTACTCATTTATGAATAGAGTGTAATAGATAATGTAATCGGTACTTTCTCTCCAGAAAAAAAGCGTTCTAACCACTGCTGCTGTGTAGTAAGTTGAGGACAGAGCAATTCAGGCAGTTGTTGTCAACCTCCATTTAAAATGTTGTGTCATTCTATGATTACACATTGTAGAGGCTCTAACTAGTCCAGTTTCCTGATGTCCTCACTGGTCACGCCCGAGCTTAGAGACTGTATATTCCATTACTCTGTGGTCTCTTTCTAGTGTTCTCACTGCTCTGGGATAGAAGTCAGAATAGGGCAAAAATATATTTAACCTCCAAATTGTTGGGGGAAGAAGGAATACTGGAGATCCTCACAGAGGTGCTTGGGTGGCTAAGGAAGAGTTTTCGTTTTTCAAATACGCCATTTTCTTCTCTCCTTGTTTTCTGATCCAAGTAGAATTTCCATTGGTTTTGCCATTGAGGTTAACCGTCATCCAGTGGTCCTATTCTAACAGTCAAGGCTTGTGTTCTAACCTCAGTGGTTTGTATCTAAGCAGTCTTACCATTTCAGAATTGAAATTATTCCCTTTGGTGCCTTCTTTAGACTGTATTAAAAGAACATAACGAGCCTCACAGAAACAAGTGAACTTGCTAATCGAGTAGTATATGCCTGCCTATTATCTAGGGGTGGTATTAGGTCAGTAACACTTGCAAATTGCTTGGAAAGAGGTATGAAGGACAGAACCCTCTGGGTTTATTGTACTAGCATAACAGTCAAATATTGCTGATTTTACTAGTTTGATAAATATTGATCATAGGATCCTGTCGGTTCTCTTGCAGGTGCTCCCGCTAAGGCCAGGCTCGCGCTCCCACTGCTGTTCAGCAGCCTCCAGTGGCCTTTGCCTGGGCCTGGTGGCTGTGGTGTTGAAGTGACATCACTTGACACATGGACCATCTGTTGGCAGAGGAAAAATGTTGTGCAAGCCTTGTGTTCAGAAATACTGCGTTGACATGGCACAGGCTTATTGCCATATGGAAGGATTGCAAAAGAATGACAAATAGCTAGGAAGACAAGGAAATTTGTGGTAGTGGTATTTATTCATAAACAATTATAATAACATAATTAGTTATAAACAGCCAATGGTAGCTTATGTCACAGGTTGTGGACAGTATTGGCCTCAGTTAGTGCTGATGACACGGTAATAGTTTTGAGCGGAGGGATCCTTTTTGTTGTGGATGTCTTAATGCCTTTCGTGAAGTGAGTGATGTACAGTTATGTCTGTGCTGCATGCTTCCTTTTTCTCTGGATGGCTTTCAGCTTTTGAAAATTTTTCTTTCCTTTAAAATGTCTGAGGTGCCAGGTTGTGTAATGAACTTAAACTAATTGACAAAAGCTTCAGCTTGCTTAGTTACCTTTCAAAGGTCACATAGATGTAGTCGTTTGCGGAGTCTGTGAACCTCGGCTAAAAGAACACCAGGCTGAGAAATATTTAAGCAGACAAGTATCTTCTGCTTGTGGACCCTCAAAATTGAAGGCATGAGCAGGAACCCTGTGAACATGATGCAGTGTATGTTCAAAACTCCCATAGCAGTGCTTATGTGGTATCTATATTTGAATTCACAGCCTTTATTTTCTGTCTTTCGGAGTTTGCTCTGATTATTCCAGAGGCAGGTAGAGTGAGAAATCATCACAGCATCACAGGATGGTCAGGGTTGGAAGGGACCTCTGGAGATCATCTAGTCTAACCCCCCTGCCAGAGCAGGGTCACCTGCACCAATAATGCCTTGTCTGGTACGGAACTGGTCAGGTTACTTGGAGAGGCTCCAAGGTCAGCAGGTGGAAAAAGTCTTTTGCTTTCAGAGCCTGACTGCATGTGAAAGGGATGAGGCTGCTCTGCTACGGCTTAGGACCAGGGTGCAAACTGTCTGCGTCACTGGTAATTACTCTCGTGGCTTCTGGGCTAGCCCTGCTGTGTATTCTGAAGTTACTCTCTGGATACGTTCATTCTGCTTTTGGTGGTTGACAAACCATCTCGTTGAATATTCAAACATAAAAGAAAAAGACAGAAATCGGTAATTAAGCTCTGAAAGTCTAAGCTAGCACCAGTGTGTATGTTTATGGGCTCCCTTGGCAAAGTTCCTTATGTGACTCTGTTATTAAAAGCCAAGGGAAAAATAAAATACAGCATATGTACATAGTGTCCAACAGGGTATGATTCACATCTGGGAAAGCAATGTAGAGTATAATTTCTTTAGGCTGGGGAGCATCATGATGCTTGCACTAACATTTGGGGGCTTTTAGAAAGAAATTCTGAGCTATTCCCAAGGCTTTAATACAGTTGTGGTGTCATCTTGGCTAAATAATTGGTAGAACTTAAAAGATCGTGCTCATGTCCTGTAGGCCCTTCCCAGACCAGTACCCCAACAAGACTGTAGTTAAATCCCCACCTGCAGTAACTAGTCCAGAAATGAAGCAGCCAATCAGAATTTGCTACTGGATGCTTTCATGATAGTGGTAGTGCTGTATTGAAGAGAGATGAGGAACTGTTATTGTTGGTCTTTATATTTCGAAAATGCAGCATGTTGTTTTGCACTAGGAGGTGCTTGTTCCATTATGATCCCAGTAAGAAAAGCACTCGGGACTCTGTAGGATGTAATTTAAAACGTTATTTATTGGAGCTACCACTGTAAGAAGAGAATAGCGTAGATAATCTTATGCCCCTTTAGATGCTGTGAGCAATGTAGGATCAAATAGGGCTCTGACCCACATACAGCACACTATGCAGACCTTGTCCATAAGGAGAGATTCTCACCTTTTCAGTCGATCGAGCTTTTATGTGACTTTCTTATGAGGAAACAACTGTGTCATTTCTACAGTCAAACAGAACCAGTGTTCTCACGAGAACTTCTTGCTGCACCGGTAGGTAAAGGCGAGGCCGTGCAGGTGGCATTGTCACCAGTACCGAGTAGGAGCTGCTCCTCGTGTAGCGTGGGCTGACCAAGTTTGTCCCGTGTCCAGATGTGTGCAGCACAGCGCAGCCTGAGGGCCACACTGTGTGTGCAGCTGCGCTGTGCATCACTCGCTCATGGAGGTGCAACGGTCTTCCAGCCAGGATCGCTGCCTGTCTCATCTCCAGGCATTATATCAATAATGTAGAGAGAGTGTTCTGTGAGCAATAACAGATGAGTTTGGCACTTTCCATCCAGCAGATTACATATTCAAAGTGGAGTTGATTCAAACTCATGGAATGAAAATTATATCTTGAATCAAGAGTTGATATATTTTTGTTACCGTTCTGTTTCCTGAAGGCATATGAAGAGGGAGGGGGAATGCAGTTACCTAGATTTGCTTTTTTGCTTTTCTTCCCGTTGCATGCAGTGTTTACCTGACATTGTTCAAATAATAAGCACAATTTTACTTTCAATTAACGAAATCTGTGAGAGAAAGAAGACTGCACTGTCTTCTCTAACGTCTAAGTCCTTCCTTTCTGCCTGTGCAACCATTTAGTTGAGCAGACTTGCATTGAGTGCACATTTCATAGTGTAAGGTAAAATATGGGGCTATAAATCTACTCTTAACTGTGTTTTGATGCTGTTATTACAGCTTAATTTTATTATTTAACATTTTTGAAGGATTCCTTCCCCTGCTTAGATTTTTCTGCCTTGCCTGTGTGCTAATTCCTACATTTGCAATTTCTTCCCTTCTTTTTAATCTTTCCTCTTTTTCTTATCTTTCAGGACCTCCCACTAGTGACCCGCTGTTACGGAAAACAGTGTCTGCTGAAAAGCAACACTATCAGCTCTCACCATTTTTATGTTTCCTGTGACATCTCTGTTTGTCTGGTCATAAACTAAGCTCAGGCTGTCTTCCATGCTGTGAAGCACAGGTGAGTTACAAAGAAAAAAAACACCCCAAAATAGAGTTCTTTAAAACAGCTTTCCTAGTAGGCAGTCAGCACAGAAGAATTGTTTTGCTAGACTATAGTAACTATAAATAAATAGAAAATGGAAGATGCTGGGAAACAAACTGTAGCAAAAATAGACAGAAAAAACGCTCCACCCCAAAGCATCAAGTCAGATCCTTTCTCGTCAGCAAAAGCTCTCACTGCCATATCCGCCACGGTGGTCTTTGATTGTACCTCAATCACTGTAGTATCTGATTCCCATGAAAATCTGTACACCTTACTTCCTTGGCAGTTTTGCCATTGCTGAGACCTCGCTGTTTCTCATAGAGACACAATACTCCATCAATATGCATTATTGAACTTGCTAAATATCAGGTATCCAATTGCAGATGCTGTCAAGGTTTTACATTATGTTTGTGTTTGGGTTTTTTTTCCCCCAAGAGTGGCTGCCTGTTGAGGACTGTATTGTGAGGTTATAGAGACTGCCATTTGCAGTCTTGTAAGAATCCTGTGTTCTCCCTGATAATTTCTTCTACAGTAAATGGATATAATGAAAATATTTAACCACATATATTTTTTTATGTAAAGTTGTCTGAAATGTGATTTAGCAGCTGGGAAAAGTTGAAAACGTACACTTTTTTCGTATTACCAGTGTGTGCTCCAACTACAAATAGTCCCTGGACCAGCATCTGCCACAGTGGGAATTACAGCTTTTAATTTTCAAAACTATTTTTATTACTGCTCCTAAAATCATGGAGTGGGTTTCATATTATGGATGCTAGCAAAATAATATTTCATTATACTCCATATGTCTTTTAAGACATCTCCAGGCGTTGTGGCCTTTTAGTGAGATTCCATTTCTTTTTAGGTGTGAAAGAGCCAGGCACTGCTAGCAGCAGCAGAACTGGAATAATAACACCTTTGCAGAATTACAAGCTTTGCAAAGATACTATTTGTCAGTGCCCCCTGGAGCCACTGGTCCTGACTTACTGCCAGTTTCAGTGCTTTAGCTGGTCCGGTAACCGCGAAGGATGCAGTGCTGTGCTCTGGGTACTTGGGAGGAGGAATGCATATGATGTTCAGTATGCATGCATTTTTCACACGTCTGCCTCTGGATTACGTGTGTGGCTGTGTCCTCAGATGTTTACAGTTTTGTAGATGTGCCCGTGGTACGTGTTGGGAGCGATCTTTGTCTTGTAAGGAAGCACAGGCTATTTTATTACTATGTGTTAGCAATTTGTGTGACAAGTATCATAAAGCAAAAGCTATCTGCGTGTATTGTCAAATATAAACCTGAAAGTTTAGTGGAGGATTTTAAGCCTTTGCAAAATGGGCTACCACTGTCCCTGAGTTTCTCAACTACTTGAGCGGTAGGGACTTAACAGAGCATTTCCCATTCCCTGTCGTTATAAAAAGCTCCTGGAGGTGGTGCTATGTAACAAACACATAGTCGAAGGGTGGTTATGTGTCTGTTCACTCGAACTAAAGCAGTAGCGTCGTTGCTGAGATTCAGATCAAGTTATATCAGCTTCCACTAAGTACTGGCAGATCCTGGGGATGTGGGTGTTTTTGTTGTTATTTTGTTTTGTTTGTTTCTTTTTTTTTCTTTAAAATTCATTTGGAACTGGCTAATAAAGTAGAAACTTTAACCTCTGATACTGAGAGCACCTTACAGTAGCCTTGAGGCTAGCATGTTAAGATTTCACATCATATAGCTGCATGAAGGACTAACTGCTGCTTGTGAAAAATGAATAAAAAAGGCAAAATTGTGTGTGCATAGTGTTATATTCAGAGATCCAATCATGGATGTGACTCCTTGTGTAGTGCAGAACTCTTTTTTTAAAATTAAACTTTAAGTAATTCTGGGATTTTTGTGCTCCTTCTTGGATGAGGCTTCACCAAGGGCAAGTAATGCCTGACAAATTTTGTGGCCTTCTATGAGGGGGTTACAGTGGTAGTGGACATGGGAAGAGCAACTGATGTCATCTACCTGGACTTGTACAAAGTGTGTGACACTGTCCTGCACGATATCCTGGTCTCTAAATTGGAGAGATATGGATTCGACAGATGGACCACTGGGTGGATAAGGAACTGGCTGGATGGTCACACTCAAAGAGTTGTGGTCAATGGCTCCATGTCCACGTGGAGACCGGTTATAAGTGCTTTTCCTCAGGGGTTGGTACTGGGACCAGTGCTGTTTAACATCTTTGTTGGTTACATGGACAGTGGGATTGAGTGCACCCTCAGCAAGTTTGTTGATGATACCAAGCTGTGTGGTGAAGTAGACATGGTGGAGGGGAGGGATGCCATCCTGAGGGACCTGGACAGGCTGGAGAGGTGGGCCCGTGCAAACCTCATGCAGTTCAACAAGGCCAAGTGCGAGGTCCTGCACCTGGCCCGGGTCAATCCCATGCACAAATCCAGGCTGGGTGGAGAATGGATTGAGAGCAGCACTGAGGAGAAGGTCTCGGGCGTGTGGGTTGATGAGAAGCTCAACATGAGCCGGCAGTGTGCGCTCGCAGCCCAGGAGGCCAACCGTATCCTGGGCTGCATCACAAGTGTGACCAGCAGGGTGAGGGAGGGGATTCTGCCCCTCTACTCCACTCTGGTTAAACCCCACCTGGAATATTGCCTCCAGCTATGGAGCCCCCAACATAGGAAAGACATGGACCTGTTGGAGCAGGTCCAGAGGAGAGTCACAAAGATGATCAGAGGGCTGGAGCCCCTCTCGTATGAGGAGAGGCTGAGAGAGTTGGGGTTGTTCAGCCTGGAGAAGAGAAGTCTCCGGGGAGACCTTATAGCGGCCTTCCAGTATCTGAAGGGGCCTACAGTGAGAAGACTGGGGAGGGACTTTTTCCAAGGGCGTGTAGTGATAGGATGAGGGGGAATGGCTTCAGACTGGAAGAGGGGAGATTTAGACTAGATATTGGGAAGCAATTCTTGACTGTGAGGGCGGTGAGCCCCTGGGGCAGGTTGCCCAGGGAAGTTGTGGCTGCCCTATCGCTGGAGGTGTTCAAGGCCAGGTTGGACGGGGCTTGGAGCAACCTGGGCTGGTGGGAGGTGTCCCTGCCCATGGCGGGGGAGTGGAATGAGTTGATCTTCAAGGTTACTTCCAACCTAAACCATTCTATGATTCTTAAGGTCTGCTGGTTATCAGTCACTTAAGCTATACTACAGTTGGCACAGTCTTGTCTTTACACAGTTTTCCCATGTTATGGCATGTCAGTAGTTAGAAGAAAGGGGGTAAAAAAAAGACAAGGTGGGAGGGAAGTCATTGGTATGAATACTTAAAGCAAACTTTCATATATAGCATTCCAAGGCATGAAGGGGAAACTCTTTCTTCATCATAGAAACTAGGAAATATACTTCAGACTATTCTGTAAATCTCAAATTACGTTTGCTGACTGCTGCCTATCCGGTATGTTGTGAGCTTTATTTATTTATTTTTATATAAAGTGGGTTTCCATACGACTTTCGGTTGCAAGCACCAGGCCTTCCTTTTTATTTCATCTCTTTGTTACCTTTGGTATTTATAAACTGTTGTGTGAAGCATGAATAGGCAGAGTTCAGGCACTGAAATGTGTTACAAAGATGCCTAAGAATTGGTATTAATGGCATTAAAGTTATTCTGATAGAAGCAATATTTGCGTTTTTATGTCTTTGAGTAAGCTCCCTACCGAGATAGAGCGCGAAGGCACAGACCGCCTAGAAATTCTCATTCTTGAGGCTTTTTTCCTGGGAGACTTAGTTAATGTGGAGGGTAGGAGTGTAAAACCAAACCAAACCCTAATAAAAGTAGCAGCTCATGTAAGCAGGGGAAGCGAATAGAGAGTCAGGCCTTTGGGGAGAGGAAGAGATGGGTATTTGACCTTGTCAGTATCTTGAGAAAATCCATTCCCTGTTCTGAGCTCTGCTTGAGTGTTCTAGAGGAGCTATCTGGATGGAGCCCATCTATGTCTCTGCAAAGACAGATGTGGTTCTTGTTGAAGTCTTTGTTGAAATTTGTTGCATGTAAAATTCGGTAGCTATGCTCAAATCTCCAGCAGACTACTGAAGTTTGCTTCAGTTGTTGACTGCTGTACTGACATAGGTGCTTATCAGAAATTGCCATTTTCTATACGTGCTCTCCAGTATGCAGGGCGACCAGTGCTGGAACAGGGTCAAGAAAATACCGAGAATACAAATTCTGTCATTTAAGAGCGTCATATTTGTGCCCTGTTAATGGTAGGCAGCTTTTGGCACTACATGTAGGTGTATTCCTATTAAAATAACATGCACTTTCTAGTTGGAAGTGAACTCTAGAAATCAAATCCCTATTGAGAAGTAGAAATTGTTTAATTGAACATAAGCTGTATTTATTACATTAACCACTAAAGCAGATCACAGATGTTTTATTCATTGCAAGGTTATTAACTACTGAAATATCAGACAAGAGGTCTGGTATCTGGGAATGCCTAATTTAAGAAAACCAATTGAAGCATGGTGTTTCAGATTACTGTGTTAGATCATTGGCAATCTGCACTTGAGGGAGACAGTGTTTAGGACGCAGTGCTTTAATGAAATACAGTTCCCAGGAGGGTATACTGGAGTAGAGACTGAAACATGTTGCTGCATAGGTGCAGAAACGGAGACATTTAGGTGCACCTTTCTTTCTGGTCCACTGTCTTCCTGTTAGAAGAGGTGGGCACGGAGCTGTTTGAGCAGTGCGTGGTGCCCTGACAGCAGAGTGACTTCCACTGCCACTGTCAGCATCCTCAGCATGGAACCGGCTGCTGTCGTTGCATCCCCCTTGCGAGTGCTTCTCTCCCTCTGTTGGCGTGGGTGGCACGAAGCAGTCGGTGTCAGGCAAGGAGTGGTCCCAGAGCTGCGGTCTGGTCCCCAGAGCTGTAAAGTTGGACTGTTGTGCATCTTCATAGGCAAAGGATTATCCAGGATGCTTCCAAAATGCACTGGCATAGGCACTGGAGGTGGTAGAGCATAATACTACACTTGAGCACAACTGTAGTAGTTTTAACTGTGATACCCTTTTATACTGTCAGTGCTGAGTTGTTTAACCAGATTGTCCCTTACTGCAGTGAAACATCAGATACTTTTCAGTCATTCACCCAGTATGGTTGGGATACAACATAAACAGTGACATGTTACCCTTGAAAGTGATTACACATCCAATTGAAACACTGAGCTAGAAGAGTGTTAGGAACAGTAACAACTGCCAAAATAAATATGTAGATCCTTGGCAGTGCTGCTTATTATTTTTAAAAATAAGTTACTATGTCATCAGTTTAAAACCATCTTTTAGTGTTGTGGGAATATGTAGCACTGAGCTAGTGTTGGCAGTGTGTTAGCAGCGCTGATCTCTGGTAAACCCTGACTGCGTGTCTGAGAGGTTACAGTCGAGCAGACCACGTGGCAGGATAGAATGGAAAATTGTGAAATTGTATACTTCTGTTTTCTACCAAAAATAGAAGAAGAAAAGGTGCTACCAAAGAAATTCCCAATTATGACAGAAGCAACTAAGGCCACTGAAAAGTCCACTTCATATTCAAGTTATTTGTGAGTTCTAGGGTGAAAGGCTAATGTGTTTGCTTTTATAAAACATGTCCATTCTTTTTCTTACATTGCTGCAAGCTAGTTCACCACAGCTCGGGATTGTAATTGGCATATTTGGTCCTTTGGCTGGTGGAGACTTATTGCAGAAGTGACAGTAACAGCTTTCAGGGAGAACGGAGCCGGACGGTGTACGCAGCTGTCAGAGCCCGGTAGAGCAGAAGTTGCTGTCTCTCTGGAGGCAGACGTGGCCGTCTTTGCAGCCAACAGGGAAGCAACCAAGGGCAAGACTAAGACTCTGGCGATGAATGAGTATAGTGTTACAAATTCGGGCCTTTTCATAATGCAGAATCATTAGAAGAGAAGATTGAAAGATGTTCGTGAAATGAAGTAACTTTTTTTTTTTTTTCTCCACACATGGAGATATGAGGATTTATTTTTTTTTTCAGACTGAATTAATTATGTGGAAAACTAGGATTCATTCTGTACCCCCCATTGTCACACACAGCCTGTATATGATGATACAGCAGAGTGTATCAAAGTAACATGCAGGGTTTCACATCTAAGCCCTTGCACCTGTGGAGCCTGGGATCTAACAGTCACCTGGGTTTGAGAAGCGAAGGCTCAAATTTGGGAAAACCCTCCACAGAAAAGTGACTTGATTATCTGTATTGACCATAAGATTAATGGGCATACTAAGAGACAGAGTTTATGACAACAGGGAAATACTGTCGTGAATATCCTAGAAAAGAAGTGGGAAGGGCGGGAAAAGTGACAGGCTGCAGAAGGGTGAGTAAGGAGTAGTTGCCATCGAGCGTGAGCGTCAATACTAATGCACCGTTAGACACTGACAGCTGTACCACAGCGGCAGCCCGGCATTTCTTGGTTCACAACACTGTTAAGAGTGAGTGCTTCTGCAATACTAACTGGAAGGACTCCCTTGATTATGTTGAGAGGCATTTATAACCTCTCTTGGGTTTTTTTTTTGTTTTTTTTTTTTGTTTTTTTTCCTCCTCATATATAAATTAGATGCTTTAGTTACCTAAATTAATCTCCAATTATTTTAGGGAAGACACTGTTCTGGTATGAGCTTTTTGTGGTGATTTTTTATTTTTTTATTTTTTTATTTTTAAGAATTGCACAGCAGGAACACTCACAATAAAATTTTAGTTTACTGAAATGAAGTCCGTTCAGAAGAAAGAGAGAGCTAGACTAAAACAAATTACTTTGGCTTGTCTATTATAGGCATTACACCATAGAAAAAGTAGGCGCTGGACCCGAGAAGATGCTCCAGGTCATCCAGGTTAGGCACTTTATGCTGAGTGGGAATCACGCACTTCAACAGACCGTTCAGATGCTGAGCGGGAGCACCTTCATGCAAGCAGATACTTAGATTGTTATATATCTGGAAATCTGCTTGTCTCTGGATATCAGGTATTGAGCTGTATGGTAGAATTCTCTGGGTGAGAGGCGGAGTGTGCTAATAAATCTTTTTGTCCTAGTGTTTGGAACACATGCTCCAAAATGGGCAGAATTGAGTTCAAGGTTAGCCTGAGAGGGTTCAGACTCCTGATCTGTTCTCTGAAGTGCCTGGAGGCTATAAGCAATTCAGAGTTCAGGCATATTCTGACTCCTGTTGAAGCGGCAAAGAATGCCAAAATCATGGGTTATAGGATTGCCTGGGGAACTGGTCCAAAATAGAAGAGACCTGGCTTCTGATCTTTGTTCCCTGGACTATTAATGTATTTTCCATGAGGCAGTACCTGGTATTAGAACAAGAATATTAACAGGAAAGTGGAAGAATAATAGACTCACAGCTTACACACTGGTGATGGTTTAAAATGTTCTGTTTGACTGAGATGATGAGCGCTTCCAATGTCCAATAAGAATATTTTGATTACAATAGCATTGTTCGACGTGAAAATGTTCAAGGAAAATTATATGCATCAAAGTGCTCTGTTTTTCAATGAAAGCCAGAAAGTTCATATCCTTTCTTTTTCTTTTGGATTATCTGTCTTTCAGTCTTGCATTTTTTGCCCTTCTCAAGGGAAGTAGAGGAGGGAAAAGGAAAATCCTGTCATGTCTTCTGAATTAAAAAAAAAAAAAAAGTCTGCAAGGAAATATAAATGAAGAAAAGAACGTTTTCTAAATGTAGTATAACTTTGTGCCATAATTAAAATGAAGATCCTTGTGACTTGGTGTACTCTTTACTGTGGTGCTGCCGTAATTTTTGGTTGAACTTGGTATAGAAAGGGACAACTGTGCAGGAGGCTTCTGCTCTGCCTTGCAAATGGAAACTTTCTTGAGAAGAGAACACAGGGTTAACAGTCAGTTGGGTGCTGTTTCATTACAGATACATTGCCTGTCCTTGTGGAGTTTGCCTGCAGCGGTGCTGGCCCTGCCAGCAATCATTCCTACCCAGTGTCAGGCTCATGATTTATAGGCCTGTTTAAGTGTAGGCCATGCTTACTCCCAGCACAGCCATTTGTTTCAACTCTCTCTCATTTTTTAACCACTTCAGAAGCATGTAGTTTTGGAGGTGCAAAGATGTGAAGCTTGCTGTTGCTGATGATTATGGGTTTTTTTCCTTTGTAAATGAGAACTGCTTTCTCACTGGTCAGACCTAGAGAACAATTCAGTGGTACAAACACCAGTGTAGATTCAAACAATTATCATGTTTTTCTCTCCAGCATCTCGCTAACGTTTAGATAGCATTTTTTAACAGCAGCTCTCGCTATGTCTCCATTTTGCAAATGGGAAGCTGTTTTCTTTAAGATTCTGCTGAAGTTGGTGCCAGACTAATACGATCAGGAGGACTTTGTGTCCCTCTTTTCAGCATGAGAGCAGTACACAACCCTTTTACTGTCTTCTCCGTAAAAATTAGTTCCCGTTGTCTTAGCTTGGTAATTTGCAATTAAAAAATTAAAACCAACTAAATAAATTAGTATAATACTGATTTTTCTTTGAAATTATGCATGAAGGTCATTTAACTTGATTTACAAATGTCCCTGAGTGTTTTTTCTGGTGAATGACACAAATTTTTATTTATCTGTAACGGACTGGAATTTTTATCAGTTCTGGCTACCTGTAATTTTGGGTGCTCAAAGCACTAAGAATTAAAAAGACAAAGATTTTGCAACTTCCACAGGCAGTCTGATCCCATGCTTCCCTATTCATAGACTTAGAAAGTTTTCTATAGTATTGAACCTTATTTCCGTTGCTGTGACTTGAGCCATTTACCTTTTGCCTTGTTTGTATTCCCGCTACATTTATGGGGGAAGACCTTGTTACCCCTTTATGTACTAGCCTTTTACATATTTGAATACCTGCTATCTACTATACTTGCTATACTACTTTTTTTCCCTTCTATCTTGTCTAGATTTCACATTCCACTTCTTTCAATCTTTCCTTGCAGATCTTGTGTTCTACATATCTGCTTGTTCTTGTTCCTTTGCTGTTGTCTGCATTCAGTTTATACATGCCTTTGTTAAAAATGGTACCCAAAGCTTAATTTTTGGTATTCCTGCTAAGGCCTTACGGTAGAAAATTTTCAAGGCTTTACAAATTGACATGTCATCCTTGCGGAGGCCCATATTAATCTAAGTGCCATTAAATTTTTAGTTCATGTGACATAAAGGCAAGCATATAGCCTTATAGTGTGCCATGTTAGTGTCTGTGCTTGTACTCGCCAGCTATGATAATGTAACAGGGAGCCTCAAACTGAACGTGCTCTGTACATCTCACTGGATGTACTATAATGAGATGGAACTCTTCTACAGGAACAAACACTGATTCCATTTTTTTCCAGTCCTGTGAGTATGGTTGGATGTACAGCTGTGGCGCACGCCCTTTTTGCTTGGGTATAAATATTAAACATCCTTCATGCTGATGAGAAGCTAGCAGTTAGCTCATTGGTTGTGTTCTAAAGCAAAAAGGGAGAGTTAATAGTGGTAATGTAGGTCACTGTGTACATCCACTTGTAGTTGCTGTGCTGGCATCTTGATCTGACTTTGCCTTTTAGCTATAGTGCACGTTTCTGTGTGGGCTCTGTCAGATCTAATACTGTCCACAAGGATAGCTGAATTTATTATGCTACTTGTACCTCTCTTCTCATTCCTACCTGTGGTGACCTCTCTATTCTCCAGGTCAGATGGCTGAATTCTTTCAAGCCTTTTATTCTTGTCTTAAAGATATTTGAAAGTTTCTATGGATCTTTGCTATTGAAAAGCAAGGAACTCATGCCTGGCTGTGCAAAGCTCTGGAAAGTTTACAGATCACTTACACCTAGGCAAGAGACTGATCTAATGTAAAAGTTTCAGTTTTGCTAATCAGGCTAGCCTGAAGGTGAGCCTATTCATCAATTTGATTCTGCTATCTGGAAGATCTTGGCAGCAAGTAATTTGGGCCTTACAGAAATAAATGATATGTGATCCATACTTTAGAAGACTGTAAGTAAGGAATGTTGTATGGCTGCCATATCTTTTCTTTGGACCTCTGCCTTCAACTAAATGTTATGGAGGACAAGCTGCTGAGGAGTTAATGTGTACTACTAATACACAGCAGCTCTGAGCATCAGACACTAAGATGTTTTGAGTACTAAGTCTTAGAATGACTGAAATTTCTGTAATCTAACTGCAAAATGTAGATCTTGTTTTTTGCAGACATTGGACATATTTGGGGGTGGGTTTGACTTTAAACAGCAGATGTTTGACAGTCTAGAGAGGCTGAGGCTAGAACTAAAAATTTGCAGGGTCAGCAGGTCTTAGGCTTATAGAAAAGGGGGCTTGATAGGATGGGCTTTGTATGCAACTGTGCCGCTGTCGTGGTTTAGGCCAAATCGGCTACTGGGGACCTGGGGGACCCCAGATGGGACCGACAGATGCTCTCCTCTACCCCTCTTCAAAGAGAGGGGCAGAGGAGGAAAAAGAGACTTACGAGTTTAGAAGGAACTAAACTACTTTAATGAAATATTAATAATTAAATGAAAAAGAAATAAGGAAATATATACAACGCTGTATCAAGCTCCCGAGATGACAATCACGACACCGGCTGGGACTGGGCCAGTCCCAGGCTGGACTCAGTGATGGACGGGAACTGGATTCCAGATCTGCATTCAGAATCGGGATCGCAGGCAGAGGAACAGAGTCCTCCTCAGACGTCGGCCGTTGCAGGAAGAGAGAGAGTGAGCTGACCTCTCGATCCCTCAGCCTTTATACTGAGCATGAGGCAGATGGGATGGAATACCCTCGTTGGTCAGTTTTGGGTCACCTGTCCTGTTTGCTCCTCCTTGCAGGTGGGACCCCACTATGCTTTTCTGCTTCCGACCCTCCAACGGGCAAATAACAAAGTTGGTTGGCCTTGGGTGTGATAGCAGTAAGTATAAGCAAGAGCCTCTCTGCATACCATGGCTGGGCATCAGCTATAAACATAGGTCTTATCACCCTGAGAGAGTGAACATTGTCTGCCCAATATGCTGTGAATTTCAGCCGTTAGAGAGGCCCAGCTAAGAAGCAAAGTTACTGACCAAAATTGGTTCTGTTTTACCTCAAACCAGGACAGCCGTGTACAGTTCTTTCTGTTACTTATCTAGTTTCAGACTATCAACAGTAGAGATGTTCAGGGTGCACACATGATGACAGGCTGGGCGATTTCTACATGACTGTCTGGTTTAAAGCTGCTTTTTGATTTAGTCTGACAAGGGGTCATGAAATACAGCGATCGTCTGAGGATGTTGCCTAGTCCCTATAATGCTGGAAGCAACAGGCTTGACATACTTGGAATGTTCTTAGGTGATGGAAATGGCATAATCAAATTCCTGTAGCTTATGTGTACAAGGACAAGAAAAAGAACGTCCTAAGCATTCTGCCCAAGAGGTCTGGGTCCCTGTTTTAGTGCTTGAGTTTAACTTGCAGGGAATTTTCATCCCCTGAATCTTATGGGAGAGGAATTTGATTGGTTATGGTAAATGGTTTCTCATTTCTCTTTTTGCCTTTTTCTCACTGCAGACTGTTTTTGTGTTTTGTTTGACTCAGAGGGTCACCAGTGTTAAGAAGGGATCTATTGTTGGCTTATTTTGGCCTCTAAAGAAGGATAACTTGTCAGTTACCACCTTTGTACCATGGCTGGCAGAACGTCAGGCTCATCCCCTACTTTCAGCTCCCTCCGGTGCCTGCTCCCCAGCCCCACTGTGCTTTCAGAAGCAGACAGTAGTGGCAACTGCTCGGACCACCTCCCAGAGCGCAGTAAATTCTTTACAATGGTGTATGGTGTTTTCTTAGTTGTTGTTTTCCCTGATCTTCAGAAATGTTATTAGATTATGAATGAAGGAGTGTACAATATTGTTGTAAAGAATTAGTTCTAGGGCTAGGTTTTTGCAGGCTATTTATTACTCTGTTGTGACTACTCGCTTATACGTAATCTGTAACAGTCAAGTGGTTTGAAACGTGGGCATCGATTGCTGTCCACATGCAGACCGTCAAGCTACTGACTGAGTCTGATACATTTGGAGTTCTCTTGTCTGGAGCAAAGGCTAAGTCTGAAATACGTTTTAAATTTTACATTGTTTCCTTCTTCCTTTGGCTTGAAAATAATTTCAAAAGAAAAAAATTAGATTTGTGTTCTGATACCAGTGCAATCTTCCTCATTCCGTATTGAACACCTAATTAGAAGGAAAGTTTTTTGCACCTTTTCAATACAGTTGTGGATTTCAGACATGGATGCAGTTCAGTGGCTAACATCTTTCAAAAAGAGACAAGGAAGTGGAAATGTTTCACTCTACCTTCTGCTGGACCGGATGCATCTTATTCCTGTTCTGATGAAATATAGACTTTGGAGAAGGAAAAAAAAGATCATCCAAAAGAAACAGCTATTTAAACATCAATTTGCTGTACTTGGTTTTGCAACAACTACATTGCAAACAATTTAATCTGTGAGTATTCCTCATTTTTCCCATATCTTTGTTTCTGCGAAGAAGCCCGATAAAGGTGTTTGGGACATTCTAATCCTAACTGGGGTAGTGAGTTACACTGTTATGCTTTCAGCAAACTGTATAATTTTTTGCATGTCCAAGTTTCTTTTAATCTGTAGAAATTAAAAGCATTACTCAGAAGTACTTGTAATGTCTTTATGAAACCCCATAAAGAGCTTTTTATGAATACTATGGAGGTAATTGTACTGAGGAGGGAGCAGAGAGGTACAAGTTTGGGACCAGAGACTCTGCATTATTCCAGGTAGGAGGATCTCTGCAGTACCTTTAGGACACAGCACAGTGTGCAGCACAAGAAGCTGCCCTGTCCCTGGAACTGGTGTGCTGATGAATGCTGTCAGGGCATCAGTGCACGTTCTGTTAAGCCTTAATATCTCATGTCAGGATTGCGGTCGTTGATACATGTCTCCTTCTCCTGAGCTCACGCTTTACTAAAAGCTCCCTGTATTTGGCTATTCCGTGGAGTTCATTTTTTACAACTTAACTATTTTGGAGCAGATTGTGATTAAAGAGAAGGATTCGTAATAGCTAACCCTTCAGTTCAGGTTTCTCTGTTCTTTCTACCCGGAGTCACCCAAGTGAACCCATCGCTTTATGTATTTGCAGTGGCTTCATGTTTTGCAACTGAGAACTGTAACGTGTCGACCTGGATGGCATTTGGCTACAAGTCCAGTTGGCCCATTATCTTGTCCGGCACAGGCCAAAAGCAGATATCTGAGGAAAGAACGTAAGAGTATAACAAGTGTATTGCCTTGCAAATGTACAGTAAGCATATAGCAGTACTCCCCCTGTGTTCTGTTTGAGTCTTCAACACATGTAATTTTGGGACTTCCTGCAATTATTCTACCTAGAAGTCCTTGATGGGTTTCTCTTCGGACAACTTGTCCCCTTACACTTTGAGCTGGTAAGGTCTTTAAGCATCCATGGTGTTCTCTGGAGAGTTCCAGAGCCTAAGTGCTGGCTGAAGACTTGTGCCCCCTTTTTTTCCCTCTGCTTTGAACTTCTAACCTGCTAGTGTCACTTGATGCCCCCCATTTCTTGTGGTTGAAGGGGCGGAGAACAGTCCCTCTTGATTGCTAATTGTGAGTTAGCAGCAATGAACACCAGTGATGCCAATCATTTTTCAGAGAAATATGACATAAGATTTGATGCAGGGAATATGGTTATTTGCTGATGTCCATATGACAGGTGGTGAGGATAGGGCTGTTAGGCAAGAGGATCTGGGAACACGGAGCACAAGCTTTGAAAGGGCAGACATGTCAGTGTGTGTTCGCAGATACTTTGGGAAATACCTCCTCACAGTTGAGTGTCGTATGTGGTGTTGCAGAGGAGTCCTGTTTGATCTCCACTTGCATATCTGATGTCAGATTTGTTGCTTAGGAAAAGTTCATTTTCTACAGCATACCGATTTTGGAGCAGATTGTGTTTAGAGAGAAGGATTCATAATAGCTAAGTCTTCAGTTTACGTTATCAAAACAACTGTCTTGAGGACCTTCAAACTCTCCACAGTATTTAGGAGTGATGAAGCCCACGGCAATGGTTGTTGCTGAGTTTGATTTTTTCTTTTGGTTTCGTTTTTAGTAGGCGTGCTGATCTTCACAGTGTTTATGATCAAAATATAGTTATGTACTACTGAATATGAGACACTGGAAGTAGAAGTAGCTTCAGACACAAAGATCTTTTCTTGTTTCTGTGGATGAGGCTGAGGAAAAAAGAGCAGTAGAAACCCTTGCTCTATTCATAATTTTGAGTAGGCAAAACAAAAGTTTTTTGTTGTTTGGGGTTTTTTTATTATTATTTTGTTTAAGGAGGCAGTTCCTGCCTCAGAGAGCTTACAATCTAAAAGGAAGACAATAGTTAACAGTTTAGTAGAACAGGGAAGTAGAGGGAATGAAAGACACTATGCTGCTTAGAATGAAATGCAGTTCATTATAACTATAAACGTAAGAATGCTTACTGAATTTCTCTTTGTGCGATAGCATTGTCAGGTAAACACAGACCTCCTTGTGATCAAAGATTGGCTTCCCCTGCTAACATCTCGATTAAATTTCTTTAAAGAGAAAATTCTAGTTGATGAAGCTTAAAATTAGAAAGCTACAAAATCAGAAACACATGTTGACAGGACTTGCCTAGAGACAGAAAATTACCACTTTGTCTCAAGTTACAGCAAAATTTTCCAGTTGTTCTTTCTTTCAGTGTAGCGGTTCTCTTGCGAGTCTCATTGTGTTGTTTTATTTTTTTAGCCCAGAAGTTCAATAAGGGAACAGTATATTTAACAGCAAGCAAATAATCTGGTTTTGAGTTTTAAGCAGGGTTGCTGGGACTCTGGCCGCATTACCTGCATCACCAAACCTTCCTTCCAATTTGATATTTTATGGCCACAGCTTTTCTTTCAGAAGTCCCTTTATCTTTGGTATCTTTGGTACCTTGTCTAAGTAGGTGGTCAAACACTCAGGCATTTGCACAGCTGTCAGTGTTCTATCTGTTCTTTACCCATCTGCTGCTTCTTACTGACCTTGTTTTGAATTCAGTTTAGAATTTCCATGTTTATCTGCACTGTATTTACTGACCTTTTACCCTAGCTTTTTCTGCTGTGAAGTATTATAAGCATTTTGAAGTCCAAATACATTATGTCTGTTAGTCTGTCCCATCAGTTCTTATTGCGACTTTTTCATGGAAGTTAATCAGATTTGTTCAGCATGACCTACTATCTCATGATTTTCCGTTGTACCTCTCCCTTTGTATGTGTCCCTTTATCATTTATGTCACTTACGTCCGTGTTGTAATGACTGCATCCAACACACAAACCCATTTTCCTTCAGTATTAGTCACCTTTGCTTCCTTTCTGTTTTCTGTACTGCTGCTAATGCTTTTTCCTCTGCTTCACTAATTTTAGTACTTACCACTGCTCCATTTGTGTTACTTATTCCAGTGAATATTCACTATTAGGTGAATATTTTTTTTAAAGTAGGAGGAATTCAGTAAAACACACATCTGATCCATCAAGATATGTTTAAAGTCCCGACAGTCAATGGCAGTAAGAAAACCCAAATCCTGCTAGTTAATCTAAACATAGGCATTTCCTAAGAGGGCTTTGTTTTTCTTAGTGAGGCTAAAAAATCCTTATTTACTGATTTAATGCAGTTTTCTAGTACACAGAATTCAATTTAATATTGGTACTTCAGTACAAGTCATTTCATCAAAGTAATTTTGAGGGTTTGTTTCTTCTGTGTTGACATTTGGCTGCAAATCACTTCTTTGAATCTACCCATTTAAAGTTCTGCTCTTGTTGCTCATCCATAAATGTTGATACTGGGATAAGGGGTAACAGAAATCTGTTGACCAGTGCATGTCATTTCCTGTCTACTTATTTACTAGCATTCCACGAATAAGTAATTATCTCAAAGAAGTAGCCATAATAGTGTCTGTTATGAAGGAAATCCTCGTCATTTCTTCCATTGTCTGCACCAGTATTTGCTAGACAAAATAACAGAGAATTGAAAAGTTACTATTTTTGGCTACTGAGTGCTAAATGTAGATGTGATTTGACAGCAATTGCCTATTCCTTTGTACCATCAGTTGTGATGCTTTGTTGCTCATTTATATAGGCTTGCTTTGTAAGAAGATGCATCTAACAGAAAATTAGTCACCCTCTACTCTCAGAGCTTATTTGCAGTGTATTTGTCAACAACTACTCTTGAGTGGATGGATTACAGAGAGATGCAAAATCTGGAGTAATTCCCCCTCTGAGGCATTGGCTGATCATTTAGAAACTTCTCTAGAATGTATGGAAAACAATCCATGGTAAAACAGAGTCTTTAGAACTTGTCAAATCAAAGCATTTACCATAGAGCTTGTCTGGGAACTCCATAGAAGCCAGAGTAGGTTGTGGACAAGTTGTTCCATGTATGAAGCCCCTTTATCTTTTTAAACAAAACAGGAAAAAAAAAAAAAGGGGGTGTGTGTGGTGCAGAACAAGGGCAAAGTGAGGGATTCAAGCCTAAGATGGAATTGATAACAATCTGGATAAAAGCAACAACAGATTGCCTTTGAGAAAACTAGGTTTTGATTTTTCTCTCCACTTAGAGGGACAGAATGATCTTTGCCATAGTTGTTATACAAAACTAAATTAGGAAATAGTGATATAATAAGAATCCGATATTAAGACTCCAGTTTCCATTATAAATCGAATGAAAACCTGAGAATATTTCCACAGTTAAAGCATCTGGTACAAATGTTATAGTCAGTAGCAGTGCTGTCCCTCCCAGTCAAGAGTCATTTCTCTTTAGGGAATGACAGATAAACAGTAAGGGTGGAGGAAATCATGTTAACTAAACTAGGGAATGAAAGCATCTGGCTGAAAACCTGTAATTAGTAAGTTTTGGCCCTTTCTCCTAGGTGAGCCTTAATATGCCATTTGTTCCAGGTTGTTGACAAGTCCTCATAAACTGCAGACAAATAAGAACTATTTGCTCTGAGAGTTTGAGTTGCCTTCTGAGTATTTCTTTTTGATCTACTGTATTTGCATTTAGCTCTATTTTTAAAGTTCTTTCTAGCAAGGCCTTTGCATAGTGATTGTATGGTCTCATAGACTTTTTGTGGGGGTTTTTTTGTGGTTTTTTTTTTTTTTTTTCTGACTGCTTTATATGTCAAACTATCAAGATGCTTTTCCGGCTTTTTTGTTACTCTGATTTGGAATACATTTTTCTTTTTCATCTTAAAAATGTTCCCAGAGGAAAGAACATTTTTTTGGACAATTCCATTCAGAAGAATTCAATTTATTTCACTTCTTCCAACTGCAAAGTAATTTAAAAATAACACAAACTGTTAAAAATAAATGATTCTACATACTAAAACTTACCATTTTTGTCTGAGTGATCAGTAAGTATGCTAATAGATATTTCTGCATGTGGAATTTTTCTGCCTCACTCGAGTATTTTATTGGAGGGAGTAGCCACAGAGTGAAGTGAACTCTCCTAATGTTTTTGTACCATAGATACTAGGAGAGAAGCAACAAATGATGGAAACAGGTAAAGTACAGTAGTCCAGAATGTGCAGTAGTGAATAGTGTATGTTGAAACAGCTCAGTCTTTTAAGCAAGTAGAATAAATACACTTTTTTAGATTGCAGTTATAAATCTGGAAGGATAAGTTGAGTTGTTTGTTTGTTATCCTCTCAGTATAGGACAAGTAATGCTACAAGAAAAGCCCAATTGAAGTTGACAGAACAGAGGAGGTGATGGGAAATGGTTTAGAGGAGGTTCCTTTGGCCACAGATTCTGTAGGAATATGTGCAGAACTGGGGAGTTAACTGCAAAAGATTTTGCCTCAAAAACATGTCTAATTTCATTTTTAAAACCCTTCCAGTGGAGGTGAAACTGTCTTGTATCTGTGTATTATTTAACCCCAGGAGGGTTTCATAATGGACATTAAAATAGATGGGTTGTGACAGACGCTTCCTGAAGTCTGCAGTAGCCGTTCACACTTGGGGATCCAGTGACCATCACAACTGCAGTGAGTTTCATGTATTTCTTTTCAGGTGTCTGGGTAGGACACATTTGGTGCCAGTGATGAGATTGGACTATTATGCAAATGTCTTGCACTTAAAAACCACCACCCTCTCCTTTTAATTTGTTAGTTTAAATGCAGACTACTTTCATGTTAGACGTGATTGGAGTATTTGACAGGGGAAAAAGAATTTTTAGAAATTGCACCTTGCAGCCCAGAATCCACTGGGCAGATTCGATAAGCTGTGAGTATATATTGTACCTGCTTAGCTGTCGTCTTCAAATTCATCTTATGCTGGAAGTTTTGCGAATTATAAGTCATTTCAAGACTTCTTTCTCAATTCTCTGGCTGTGCTTGTTCCTTTCCTTGAGATGCTTATTATGTTTCTCCTCACCTTTTCATAAATATTATATGCATGTTGATATTTCTCTGGTATTTGATGATTTGGCGTATGGGTTGGTCCTTTTTCAAGCTGTCTTTCATCACAGCTTCCTAAAAAAATTTAACTTTTTGCCAGAATTTTGCCTAATTCTGGACTCTAGGTTTTGGTATTAGTGGGTGTTCTCCTTGCTTTTGCAATTTTTTCATTCACTTACATATATTTCCTTTTTCATTGTACTTCAATGGTTAGTTCAATAAGCAACAGTAACTTTGTCTTTTCCACATACATTGTTGATTGTTTCTGTTTCTAATGAATTTCAGTTCCCTGTTCATGAGCTGATTAATGAACAACTTGACAATTTCTTTACAATTCTAGAAGTGTTTCTGGGCTGCTGTGGTGTGTTGATACTGTTTAAGATCTCATTCTTTTAAAACTCATGTCAGGTGCCAGTGAATTTTATTATTCCAGACACTGCCTAGCAATCACCACGATATTCCCATGCCAAGATCTGTGTCCCATTGCAGTTGCGAATAACGAAGTTGCTGGGATTCTTTTTCATCAGTTGTTAAAATAGCTGTTGTTAATATTGTGATGTCAAATCATCTTTCTACTTAAATGTGAATAAGAGACTATTTCAGGGAAGGACAGTGCTTTCATACAGATGTTGAAGACAGTCTTTCTTTGCATTGTTTTGTTTGAGCTCTCTCTCCTGTAATAGGTAATGGCAACGTTTTTTTGTCGCTCTCTTCTTGCATGTTTTTCTCCACCATATTTTCTGCTTTCCTGTTTTCCCCCGCCCTTCAGTACTGTCTTTCTGAGTATCCAGTCTTTTCCGAGAAGTTGGTGGGTTCTATACCTGACAAAGACAATGCAACTTGTATTTAAAGGCTGATGTGAACTCTAAAAAAATTCTGGAAGACATTCCATGCTGCTCTATCTGCTGCATTTCCATGCACTACTAATGGCAGGTTCCTCAAAAAAGTCACTGATGGGTGCCCAAACTGTCAGCAAATGGTACTTGAACTGCACAGTAATCTGTGGAAAGTAAGTCACTTATCCTTTTTTTCCAGAATCTGAAAAGAATTTAGTTTGTAATTGATCCTATGAAAGACGACTCAAGTTCTGCAGCTGGCATCTACCAGTTCTTTTTTTCTTTCTTTTTTTTTCTTCAGAGCTAACACAGTATTTGTTTCATGTGACAGGGCCCACTTAATATGCAGTGGAGAAACAGATCTACAAAGAATCTAAGATAAGGTGAGAATGTTGAATATTTATTTTTCATGGTTGGAGGTTATTTTTTCTGTGATTCAGTTATTCATATTAGCTTTAAATTGTAACTCCTATTGAGACAACAAAGACTTAAAGGAACATAACAAATTATACCAATTCTATGAACTTTCCATTTTTTAAGCCTCTGTGAGAACTAGTATTTGGCAAAGGTTCTTAGGAGCGCTTATTTATAGATGGGTCTTTTTTTTCCTTTTCTTTTCTTTTTCCTCCTACTAGAGAATGATATACTGTAGACTTTTTTCTTTTTAATCACACAGGGTAAAGTTTGATTAAGGTCAAATTTAAGGTTCAATATTTTTAGAGAATCAGCTTGTAACTTAGTACTTGCTCTTTTCAGGTTCTAGAATGAATGGCACTCTTGTGTATGTGAGTTTGTGTTATGCATTGATGCTTCCTTCAGTGGCCCCTGGGTGATCAGTTTTAGGATGGCTCTTTGAGGACCCAACCCCATTTTCTGGTTGCACTACCTTAAGAGATGTGTCTTGCTTTGACATAAGTAAGATATTTCTCACCCTGAGGATATTTCACTCTAAGGTCAATTAAAGTGATACAGTAATGGTCTTTAAAGAAAATCTTCCTTTATTGATTTTCTGGGTGCCATCTCTGTCTGGAAGAAGTCTGCATCAGAGTGCACCTATTTATCTTTCCTTTTCAGTTTGTCAGCCCTTGCTGATTTGACCACCTTCTTGGCCATTTACTTTTCTGCTGCACTCTTCCGAGTTTGTTGTCCTCTTACATTTTAATGTCCCCTTTGGTCTCTCTTTTCTCAGCCTTCGCAGTGCAGCTGTATCAGAGAAGTTAGGAACATGCATTTCCCTCTGTATCGTTATAAACCTGGTTATTGTTCTAGTGAGGTTGTTCATTATCAATTCTGAACAGCTTCTTCTCATCTTGTTTTCCATGGTTAACTCAACATATAGATGCCTGTAGATGCATTGTAAACAATGATGTAGATACTTTTGTTTGTCACAGCTCTTGAATATATTTAAAATCTGAAATGATGCAAACAAATTTGGTACAAATTCTGGCACTACTTTTAAAAGTTTACATGATGTGATTAACAGCTGATATACTAGGTTAAGCTATTAAAGAATTCTTGAGGCCCTGGAAATATAAACATAGAAGCTCAGTCTTTGTTTTACTGGCCCCTGTCACGTGCAGTTATTTTGGCTTTAGGCACACTTACTAGAATAGAGTAGGCAAAGCTTGAACAGCTGTTGGTATTGTCATACCTGATCTGTGGATAAATACTGTCTCCAGTCAACAGACAGGCCCTTGCCAGCTAAGCCCAGCACTAGTAATCAAAATGCAATTTCTAAAATATTCGTAGATGTTGTTTCAACTGACAGAAGGTGCAGTAGGCTAGAGAAATGCTAAAAAGACCAGAGTATGTGTGTTCTTTCTCAAGAGAAGGAATATAGCCAATTTTTATTCTTTTCTTTCTTTTTTTTTTTTTCAGCAACTAACAACCTTTTTGCTTGTTTTAAACCTATTTTGATCAATTAGATGAACCAAGGGTCGTTTTGTAGTTTTTCTTGGCATTTACACTTGTTGAAGCTTAGCATTTCTGGCTATGTGGAATAGCGTTTTCCGTACAGCACTCAGTATTTCCACAAAGACGACTATGCTTACTATTGAATACAACATTCTAGTATCACCATGCGTGACTCGTGTAGTTTTACTGGCTAATAGTCGTTTGGTCTGTTATAGTTAGCAGGCGAATCACAAAGGCCTGTCAAGCGCTGTTCATCTCGGAAGCTTTGCTGTCTTTCCTCCAATTCCTTCTCATCTGGAAGAGGACACTATAAGCAGAACTGTTCTTTAAAGGTACTTTCAGTGTTTGCTTGTGGCTTTCTGAAACACATGACAGTTCACTTGAAGGGAGAGTTCTTGCTGAAGTCTTTGTTGTTTAAGTGGAAGTTCCAAATCAGACGAGACACTTGAGTTTTGTGGTTTTAGTCTCAAAAGTAGGATGCGATACACGACACAGTGATTCAAGAATAAAAACACGGGTTTAAAAGGCTGGTTTAATGTCAGGAAGGCTCATGTACTTCTGTAAGCTTGTCATGATCTTGTAATTCATTTCTTAACTGCAGGCAGTAGGTCTTCAGAGCACTTAATTAAAAAATGGTCTAAGTGCTATCTATGTATTGGGAAATAGGACCAGCAAACTTTGCTTCATGAAGAGCAATATGTACTGCTGTAGGCCACGGGCTTCCTGTGTCATCTTGTGTAGCTCAACATAACATGAAGACCAGTACCTCAGCAATAATCAGTAAATTAATATTAGAAATTATTTAGTGTTTGTATCTGCTGTAGTTTTATTATTGAAGTGTCTTTGAAGTGTTTGAACTCCTCAGGTTCACTCTATCTGCAGAGCTTTTGAGATGTAACTTTTATTGTGATCCATCATTGCTTAAAGAGCAGAAAGGATACCGTGTTGGTGATTGAGAAATTGGTTCTTGTCTCTCGGAGTTTGAGGCAGTAACCAGCAGCCTAAAGTACAGGGTTAAATCGTAGGAAGTGCTAAGGTCCTAACAAGATGTCTGTCTTAAATAAACGAAAACCTTTTTCAAAGAGGCACACTATTACTCTGTAGAAAATGGCCATTCTTCTCTCAGTGCACGTGGCCAGTTCTACACGCAATGTTTTCTGCTTCAGCTGTAATGCTAACACGTTTGAACAGAAGTGAAATCTGGAAAGTTATGCTTTCCTTATTGTGCTAAGTATAAGATGTTTGAGGCCAAAGGTTTAGAAGATCTCTGATTTAAGAACTGCTGAAAAGCCTAACTATTGAAAGGTCTACCAATCTTAACTGTTTGGGTGTTGTTTTACTGTATTGCTGTATGTCTGTGATGATGTAATACATACAAGCTCTTTGGGAAACCACAAGCAAACCATCATGCCCTTCCTTTTACCCTCCATCTGATTGTCTGCTGGAGTTTAGACTGTATGCTAAATGATACTAGTGCCCCAAAATGATGGGCTGTTATGGGTACGTGCTGCTGCCCAGGCTACATGGTGGTACACTATTGAACTCAATGTTCTGATTATCGGTGTTCTGGACAGATATTTTCAGTGCATCTTTTTTTTTTTTTATTATTACAATCTGTCTTTCTCACAATTAGTTATTTGCTTAAATGCTTTCAGGTTCAAGCTGTGATTTTTCCAGGGGGTTTCCATATTTTGCCACCTGTAGAGAGACACCTGTCGTAGTGAGAAGTCCTCATACTTAATTTTCACTTTCCAGATTATTTGTCCTCCCAAAAATTATTTCCCTGAGTGGGAAGTACTGCCTGACATCAGTGATACTGTTTAATATAAAGAAAACTAGGCATGAGAATCTTAAAGTCTTTGGGGATATATTTCCAAGGTTATTTTAACATCTAGTTAAATATTCTTACTACTACTTATACAAAAGGACTCAAAAAATTGAGACACAGTATTTGTTAAAATACTGGCCTCGAAATTAAACTGGATTTTTGGTTATGCAATGTTTCCAGAGGACATTTTTGCTTTTCAACAAATCTGTTTCCATTTTTGTTGTGTAATAACATAGTAACACGAGTGACACAGAGCTGGTGGATTCTCTATGCTCATGGTGATGAATGATTTGTACCACTTTTAATGTGATCTCATTTTAATAAAATTATGAAATTCCTGAAAATTATTAGAAATGGAAATCTTCCCATGCATCTGGTTACCAAAGGGGATGCTGTCTTATATGGTATATTCAAATCCATATATGATTTTCCTTCATAGATTACTTGCTGTCTTCTCTGCTTCCAGTAAGCAGTATGCTGTGACAGAACCCTTTTCTCCAGTTCAGCATGAGATTGATTACGCTGGGTGTTCTGGGGACTGCTTGTGTCTCCAGGCATAAATTCTGCCCTGCGTTTTCTCATGCTGCTGCTTTTGGCACTGTGCTGCAGCAGTAAGTAATAGTATGGGGCTGGGCTTGGCATGTCATGCATGCAGCCGTATGTCACAACAAATGGCTTTACAAAAGCCATTGATATGATCCACAAGGCAGAATTTTTGCTTTGTGAAATTTCTTCCTGGGAAGGAAATCTGGCCATCGTGTCTGAGCTGAAATACAAAACATAAGGCTACCAGTTGCTGTCGTATCTCTTAGGAAGTCAGAGGAAAAAATAGTGAAGCTTATTCCTCTTTTTAACAATGGACAACTTTTTGTTCTACCATTATAATTATTATTTACGGTGATAACGCAGTAAGAAAATAAGATATTGTGGGGAAAATAATTAGAGAGAAAAGCTTTAAAAATGTTCTTATTGTTATTGGGTTTGCAAAAGCTTATTGGGATGGCTCTATACATGCTGTGGCACTCTGGTTTTGTTGTCTAGGGCTCATTAGTACATCCTTGTCCCTTAATCAGGCTTCAAATTTGACTCAAATATAAGGCACCATATGCTTCCCCGGAAAGCCGGAGCTGTGAAGAGAACTTGGTACACTCATATGGGAAAGGATTACAATTCCAAGATTTGAGGATCTTAATCTTTTTTGGCTTTTCTGTTGAAGAACCATAGTTTGGATGACAGTCCAATATAGTTCTAGTCTTAGGTGCACTCCTTGCTACTCACATCCTGATTTCAGATGTCCTCCTTCATTCTGTCCTGGGAAGAGTGGTTCTGTTTAAAGATACTAAACGCTGAAATGTCAGACACTCTTGAAACTTTTTTTTGGTAACCTTTTCTGCCACCACTCTGATGGCTTTGAAGCCTCCTTCCATTGAAAGGGTCCCTACCCATTTTGCTGTTCCTTAGCAGAGGTTTGCACTGGTCAGACAAGGAGGTCTGGAAGTTGTGATCCAGGTTCACTGTTGGTGTTTTTGTTTTAATGTGTTTAAGCCCAAAAGGTAAGTGAGGAAGGGCAGGGATGAGATCTATAAGGTACATTGTTGTCAGGGAACTCAACTGGGACACAAGGTCACACTTACATTCCATGGCTGCTGTACTAGCAAAGTGGAGCTAATATATTCCTGACCTCCAGAGGTCTTTTAGAGATGAAATCCATCAACAGTTGAAAGGGTTGAAAGATTGGAGGTCGTGGTATTAAGGACCATATAAGAGCTAAGGAGAAAACCTTGCTATTTCTATTTATAGAAGGAGAGGTCCGTTAGGAAATTATGAAATTCTGTACTGCCCTTAGAGTTTCAAGCTAGCCTGTGGTAGAGGAAACATGAATGAAAGTCTCCAATATTATGTTTCAGGGCCTTGGTGCTGAGTCCTCCCTCCTTCTTAAATGCCCATCAATTTTGAATCCAAACAGAAGGAAAAGAAGTAATCTTGGCATAGCATGTTGTGACTGAAACAGACAGGTAATTCAGCATTCTTTCTCAGCAGAAAAATATAGTGACATCTAGTCAAGTAAAACCTGGTTCCACCCCAACAACTGCCTTAAGTCATTGATGGCTATGGTTTGCTTAGGTTGTGTTGACACAGTGGCTGTTGGTTTCTTGTTATAACGCAACTGATACCAGTTTTTCAGTACTATACATAAGCAAGACAGAGGAACAGGTCAGTTTCTCACCAGCAGTTTTTCAGGCAGTTGTCCAACTGAAGATGAGGAAAAGAACCTCCTGTTTGTTTGCGTTTGTTGTTTCCGGAAGAGCATAAGAAGATTTGGATGCAAGGTTCACAATTATGGTAGAATAAGACCATCATAGCAAGGGTCTCCAGAAGGAATAAGGGAGTACCCAAATAACCCAGATTTGAAGGTAAAATCACCGTCGTACTAAGTTCTTAGTCTTGTTGCCAACAGTGGTTTTTTGGTAACTAACCTTTGGACTCTTTTTGCCTCATTTTTAGCTGCATGGCAATATAGTGGAAAATAGGGAATATGGTTTTTGTCTTGACCTGTATGGTAACAGACTAGTAACTGATAAATATTGTGAACCCGTTAATTGCTACTGTGGATGAGGCTTACAAAATGTTTAATGTTCAACAATTGGATCTATCTGGACACATACATTTTCCTTACAGTGCTCACAACAATGCCCTTGAAAATATGTTTGTGTGTGGCTGTCACTGTGCATTAGAGAGAGAGAACAGACACATTTTCAGCTCTGTTTTTTTTATAACTGCACAGTGATTTCATTGCCATCATGCGAGCTAAGCTGGTGCTGTTTGGTTTTGTTCTCTGAATAGTGACAAGGCTGCAGCTGCTTATTTTTTAAATGTAACTCTTTCATTGCTGCACGGACAGAAGTCATTATATCCCATGATGGGAGAGCAAGTCTGAGTATCTTTTAGTCCAGTAAAACATTATCTTTGCAAAAGATCTTTGCTGTGAATTATAAGTACTGAAGTTAAATGAAATGAGACTTCTAAGTCTGATCACAGAGTCATTCAATCGAAACTCAGAATAAAGGAATGTGGCAAGAGGCAGGAAGTCCTCTTTTATGGAACTGCCTTTAACATGAAGACCAATGGGCTTTTCATCATTTTCTTTGAACTAGAGGCTTCATCTGAAGCACTACTTTCCCCTCTTCCTCTGTCCAGATTGTTTCATTTGAGAGTGTAGGAAGGAGCTGATGAACTGAGCAACAAGCTCAAATGTGTTTGGGAAACCAAAGAGCCTACACCATTTCCTAGGACACCACCTTAGCTGCATCTGTCAGCAGTGGACAGAGCGGAGTTGTGGAAGGAGAGGAGACTGAAAATGATGCAAGCCTCACTCTCACATACTGCTGGTCATAGAACTGGTAGACCTGATGTTTGTTGAGTCCAACATATGATACAGGACAGACCTGTTGGGTTTTTTTTCTTGACACCCATCCATAGTCTTGAGTTCTGTGGTTCTATTGTAAATAGCATAGCTGTTGCTGTTCCATGACTTTGCTACTAAACATGGGTAGCCTTTTTCTCACGACATGGGATGGAACGCCACCATTGCTGTTAGAGGAGCTTCTGTTTGCTTTCTAATCACCATTTTTAATCAGTTGATGCTGTTACCATGCGGTACTCCTGATCACACTTTATTCTGTTTATTTCCTCTGTCCTTTGCACTTACTTGCCTCTCCTCATATTCCCATTTTCAGTTCCCCTCGTGGCAAGGGAAAATACATTTACAAAAGAGGGGTTTTTTCACAGTCGGTCTTTTTTTTGCTTTAGGCCACCAGTGTCCAATGTGTATGATGGTGAGCCTGTCTGTCTCTCAGAACAGGTTCTGTAAGAATGTGTGTTGCAGCACACATACTGTGACTTTTGCCATGTAAGCCATCTCCCAGGTTGCTATTTTTTTTCTGATATTGATGGTAGCCGTGAAGGGACAGGGGAGAAGGTGTCGGGGAGTGTTTGCTAATGAAAGGGCATCAGATATGGTGAATTTGTGATGCCTGTGGAAAATGATTGATCAGCATCGGTTGTATTAAATGGCCAAAGAGAGCATTGCTTCTTTGTCACTTCCTTGTGAAATGTCTACAGTTGAATCAAATGAAACAGAGAAAATAAATTAAATCCTGCTTTTGCTGCTTTTTGCTTGGTTATGCATTCAATTGGACTCCTCTAAAGTAGCAGGTTACATCTAGGAGTAAAAAGCTTATGTTTTCTTCTAGAAAACCATCCCAATCACATATATTTCTTTCTCATCAAAGAGATGTTCTTTCACTACCTGATTAGGTTTGAAGTTTTCAGCATTTCTGTGAAGATTGCTTGGGAAGAGACAGAACACTATAAATTGTAGCTAAAAATACAATTTTTCTGTAACTGTCATAACAACATTTGGGCTAATTGATTCTCAGTAGAATAACGACATCCAGTATGTAGTGAGAAATATTCATGAAAGAATCTGTGAAAACCTAGATCTGCCTAACTCCCCCAATAAATCAGGAAAATTCATTAGTCCTCTACTTAAGAATTAAAAATAAGCCATCCTTAGAGATTCTTTTCAGTCTGATTTGAGGACAGTTGGAATTCCTTGAAGTGTCAGTGAATTTAGATTTGGCAGAACTCCAGTTCCAATGGGTGGTTTTTTTTCTGCATGCACCCTGGGAGAAGACATGGGGAATTTAGAGAATCTAGATGAAAGGCAGGATTGCAGTACAAGGGCAGAGTAACAAGAAGAAAACCATAGGCACGTGAGGGAGGATATAGCGGCTGTCTGTGAAGTTATTCATGTAGGAAATGGGTCATATGTTATTCATGACTGTAACAACTGATAGGTTAACTTCAGAAAAGTGGACTTAAGATACTAATAAGTGTCACTTACATTCTGTGATGTCTGAAGACTTTTGCCTGTTCCATAGACTTAGCAAACTGAGTGTGATTTGGCAGCTGCCGTACAACTCACGTTCTTTGCAATTTCCAGTGCTGAGTCTGTGCAGAACTTTCTACTTGTTGAAAGTGTGGTGACTGTGAAGATGCGGTCGCTGTTTTAAGCAAACTTTAGAAGTCATTACGCCACATGAAGCCAAAACATGAAGGACTTGATGTGAGATTTTGGGTTGTAGAATAGAAGAACCCAAAGCATCAGAGTGTTCCAAATGAGCTACAGAAGCAGGGTATCTCCTTACAGTGGGACCCTATGAATCAGCAAAGCGGTTTGTAGAGTTGTTGATTTGGACCATCCAAATCTCCTCCTCAGCTGCCATATAGGGGCATTTTCCTTCCTAAATTTGCAGCTGTGCTTGCTGATAGACAGGGCTACAAGCGTAGCAGAGGAGATACTGGGAAAAGCGGGAACTTTAAGTGGAGGTTGAAGATAATGAGGTTAATTTGCTTTTGTCTGATGGATTGTTTATTTGCTCTGAAGACCATGTAGATTGCAAGAGCTTGTTTGCTTGCTTCTTTGAAACAGGAACATGTCTGAATTCCCAAAAAGTCTTGTGTTCTGTGAGCTCCAAGACTCTTTGTTAGTTTGTTTGGTATTGCAACTAGGGATAAACACTGGGGTTTTTTGGTGGTTTTTTTGCCTTTTTTTTTTTTTTTTTGGAAAACCCCATATATTTTGGGTTCTTGCTGCAGCCAATGTTAGGAATGTGCCTTAGTTGTGAAAACATGAGCATTTCTGCCCATAGCAAAAATGTCAAACGTCTTCATAGGATCCTGCTGGTTTTTGTTAGCACATGTAATGCAGTACTGGCCAGAGTGGCACTCGCTGCCTTCTGTGCTGATGATGTTCTGTTGTTGATGCTAACGATGTGGTGCTGTCTTGTTCTGCTGACTGTGTGCCAGACATCTGCTGACTGCGGTTTGGGTATTTCACCCACTGAGCTGAAGAGGTTTGGGATCACTGGGGCATGATCAGGAGCGCTTGACAGCCACGAGGTCTCAGCAGGGGGACTGTGGAATGTAGGCCAAGGCACACATAAAGCCCATCATGTCGTTATAGTTTCATTTGCTTATGGTGGCACTGAGGCAGTTGCCTGAACTCCGGGCTTTATTCATTTTTACTGTTCTTCAGAAAAACTTTAGTTAGAATGGTAACTGGCAGCAGACACGTTATGTATAGTGCAGAGGGTAGAGTGCATTCATGTGGAATCAGCTGATCTCTGCTTTTTTTTAAATCTATCAAAGGTATTTTAGGTTTTTGGTATCTGCCTTGCTGTTACCTGTCCATTAGTGAGATTCGAACTGTAAAGGTTTTATGGTGTTTTACTCTCTTTGAGGAAACCATCTAACTGACAGCCAAATAATCCCCACTTTGCTTGTGCTTCATCTGAGGAATATCACATCATAGAATCACAGAATAGAATTATTTAGGTTGGAAAGGCCTTTAAAATCATCGAGTTGAACCATAACCCAGCACTGCCACGTTACCACTAAGCCACGTCCCTCAGCACCACCTCTACACGTCTTTCACATCCCTCCAGGGGTGGCGACTCCACCACTGCCCTGGGCAGCCTCTTCCAACGCTTGACAACCCTTTTGGTCAAGAAATTTTCCCTAATATCCATCCTAAACCTGCCCTGGTGCAACTCGAGGCCATTTCCTCTTGTCTTATCGCCTGTTACTTACTTGGGAGCAGAGACCGACTCCCCCTCGCTACGCTGTAGAGAGGGAGAAGGTCTCTTTCAGGGAGCTATAGAGAGCGAGAAGGTCTCCCCTCAGCCTCCTCTTCTCCAGGCTGAACACCCCCAGGGCCCTCAGCCGCTCCTCATCAGACGTGTGCTCCAGACCCCTTACCAGCTTCACTGCCCTTCTCTGGACACGCTCCAGCCCCTCCATGTCTTTCTTTTGTAGTGAGGGATCCAAAGCTGACCACGGTATTTGAGGTGTGTCCTCACCAGTGCCGAGTGCAGGGGGAAGGTCACTGCCCCAGTCCTGCTGGCCACACTATTCCTCATGCAGGCCAGGATGCTGTTGGCCTTCTTGGCCACCTGGGCACACTGCTGGCTCATGTTCAGCCAACTGTTGACCAACACCCCCAGGTCCTTTTCCGCCTGGCAGCTTTCCAGCCATTCCGCCCCAAGCCTGTAGCGTCCATGGGGTTGTTGTGACCCAAGTGCAGGACCCGGCACTTGGACTGGTTGAACATCATACCATTGGCCGTGGCCCATGGACCCAGCCCGTCCTGATCCCTCTGTAGAGCACTCCTACCCTCCAGCAGATCGATGTTCCCACCCAACTCGGAGTCTCTGCAGACTTACTGAGGGTGCATTCCACCCCCTCGTCCAGATCCTTGATAAAGACATTAAAGAGAACTGGCCCCAGTACTGAGCCCTGGGGAACACCACTTGTGACCAGCCGCCAACTGGAGTTAACTCCATTCACCACAACTCCTTAAGCCCGGCCACCCCACCAGTTTTTCACCCAGAGAAGCATACGCCTATCCAAGCCATGAGCAGCCAGTTTCTCCCAGAGAAAGTTGTGGGAAATGCTGTCAGAGGCTTTACTAAAGTCTAGGTAGACAACATCCACCGCCTTTCCCTCATCCACTCAGAGGGTCACCTTGCCAGAGGAGATCAGGTTAGTCAAGCAGGACCTGCATTTCGTGAACCCATGCTGACTGAGCCTCATTGCCTGGTTGTCCCGCATGTGCCATGTGATGGCACTCAGGATGATCTGCTCTGTAACCTTCCCTGGCACCGAGGTCAGACTGACAGGCCTGTAGTTTCCCAGATCCTCTCTCCGGCCCTTCTTCTGGATGTGCGTGACATTTGCTAATGTCCAGTCACTGGGACCTCCCCGGTTAGCCAGGACCGCTGGGAAATGATGGAAAGTGGTTTGGTGAGCACCTCCGGCAGCTCCCTCAGACCTCGGGTGGATCCCATCTGCCCCTCACCCCCACCCCCAGCTTCTGACTTCAGTCTTCCAACCGTACTGAATCAGACCAAAGGTCCGTTTAACGGCGTACCTTGTGTATAGGTGCGTGCCCATCGCAAGTGCCTAGAGATGAGTGTAAGAAAAGTGAAGCGATACTTGCTGTGATTACTTTCTGAGCTGTAAGCAAATTGCAATTCAGGCATTTCTTGCAGTTCACTACAACATGATTGGCAAATATTTGTTAAGAATGTCATAACAATAGTTGATTCTGCCTTGAGGTACAAAAATGAACCTTGCTTTCTTGAAAGTGGTTTTTCAACCCTGTTAAATCAAGGGATAGGCAAAGTCTGTATTGCTTTTATTTGTATCACCAAGGCTAGGATGATTTAGGAGTTACGAAAACAGACAAATGCATTTTCGCGTTCCTTCATTATGAGTAATATGTATTTATTTTGCATTAACTTAAAAACAAACAAACAAACACCCCCCTCCCCAAACTTAAGCTATCACGGGCAATTTGTAACTAGTGTGTGTTATAAAAGGACAGAGGTTTAAGGAGTGCCCTGATAATAATTTATTCTTGAAGAGTCATAAGGAAAAGCACTTTACTTATATGCAAATCCAAGCATTCTTTTAATATAATTTTTTAAAGTTTTTCCAAAGATTTCCAGGGAAATTCAGATGCGTGTAAGTGGTAATCACTGTTACTTGTTATATAATGTATTTAGTACATTCTATAACTGGGTAAAACTTTTCTGTCTTAAATTTGCTGAAATTTATTAGGCTACAGCTGCATATCATGACTTTTGCATTAAAAAGGGAGGATTTTTTTGGTACTGAAGTTGCATAGTTTTGTTGATATTTCAATAGGAAGGGAAAAAGATTGCTTTTGTTCGTTTTGGAATGTCATGTTCCTAATGGAAATTAAGTGGCTGTGTGTTTATTTTAGTCAACAGATTAACCTAGATAATATCTTGTTAATGTCACAAACTGGGAAGAGGGATTGCTGATTTTAATTCATCAATGACAGCAGAAGAATATATCACTTTTATTTATCCAGGTTTAACTTCCTTCTAAATTATTGTCTGTAGGTCAAATGTGAATTTTTTTTAATTGAGGGAAATAATATAGTAAATAGCAAAATTAAATGAAATCATCCTGTCTCAGATAAGTATATAGCAACCAGAAAAAATAATGCCAAAAATACTTTTTGTGAAGCTACTGTGCAAATAAAGGTGTAATAAAACAGTGCAAATGCTGCCTCAACCATAATTACTGGTAAGAATCATTAACCTCACGGCCCTCTCTTATCCATGTCTGAATTCTTTGCAGCCTGTAAAATGCTCATGCTCAGTTCTCACGTACAAGTTTTGTAAAAGGTCCTGTTTTTTTTGTAAACCAAAAATAGGAATTGTCAAGTGGGAAACTGAGTTCTAAAGCCAACATCCCTATTTCCAAGCGAAACCTGATGCCTCAGGACTGGTTTATGTATGGAGAAAGTCACTCTTGAGCAAAATCCAGCGTTGTGAGAGAACACTTTATATGTAACTCAAACTAAATAGTGGAATACATATAGTTTTACAATGGTGATTGTATAATTATATACCATAATGTTGTTGTGGTAAAACAATTGATATGTCATCCTGAATAAAACTTAGCCTAGGCTCCTCAGTTGCAAGGAAGAGAGTAACCTGCAGTGAAAACCATTGCATTTTACTCCAACCACAGATCTTTTTCCGATGATAAAAAGCAGAATCAGTCATGCTTCTGTGGCTTTTCTGTAGGTATAAAAATGGTGACTGGGGAAGAAAAGAGGACAAAACTCAAAGAAGTTTACATCTCAGTTTTATTTTCTGCTTAGTGGGGATGTAAGAGGTTCAATAGCAAAACGTTATTTTAAAATACAAGTGATATGTCATTATGAATGAAGAGATCTTGTTAACGTAATGAACAGTTTCTATGGTTCCTTGTATTACAAATGGGCATGCGGCAGTATGCGTGATATCATTTAACAAACATGCTGTCATTAATAATTATTTCTGTCAGTTGAAAAAACTGTGCTTTGCAAACAGCATCATATATTCATACGTCCTGTTGTTGAGACATTTTCTGGCAAGCACGACACCTTGTTACAGAGTTTGTGGATCTTATGCTCTTGAGGAGTGAGGCTGGATATTCAGAGGCAAGCCACACATCTTGCATCTTGCGTCCAGTCTCTTCTCTGCCACACCAGGTAATACTTATGCCATTAGCTTTTACTAGAGATGAGCTCATTCATGGGGCATCACGGAAAAGAAATTTTTCAACATCATACACGTAATGAAAGGACAGCAGTGGCTTTTGTTGCATGAAACTTGCATTGGTAATGTCAAAGGGCATGGAATGATTCTGTGTAAATCTCAAGTAAACAGGCATAAGGCATTTGGATCAGCAAAAGCTGAAGCTCTTCAGTTTTTATGCTGAAAAGCCTTTTTATGCAAGATGAAGATAGATGTTTTTGATAGATGGGTGACCTGCTGGATGTGTCTTGATTAAACCTGATAAAACTTTTTTCTGAGGGAGAGAGATGGAAAGGAGGGGATAACTAACTTGGGAAATAACCTGCCAACAATTAGAAAATGGATTCTGGAAACAGACTGTCCATTTGGGGGTTGAGAAGGACTGTTATCGTGACAGAAAAGGTTGTGAACCCTCTGGGTGCATTAAACAATGTAAGTACAAAGAAGATTGTCCCCTCAGAAGAAGAAACAGCACTATCTGACAAAGAGCAGTGACAAATGCTTCTGCAATTTTGAAGGCATTTTGTTTGCAAGACAAGTAACTGCAGAATCTTGAAAACCATTCCACTGACTCTGTGAAGTAAATTACAAGAGGAGTCTGTGCCTTGTGTTACTGATGCTAAAGAATTACGGACTTGCCTTGATATGTCTGAATAGAGAGGCCATCTGTCAAGGGCATACCTTCTCAAGAATCAAATGAAAAGAAATAAATTGCAGAGATTTCTTGTCTATGTTGCAAATAGAAGTGATGGTCTGTAATCTTCTTACACAGATTTTTACACAGAGAAAGAACTGGTGATGATTAAAAAACCCCAAAACCCCAAACAAACAAAAACCCCAAAAAACTTTCTGAGATGAAACATTGTGAGCACTCTGATGTGGAAATAACGTCTGAATGAAACACAAAAATTGACAATGAACTTTTAGCATTGTGGACTTCAGTAAATGAGAGGGAATAATAGAACTCTGACCAAGGTAAAGAAGGAAATTCTTTCTCTCTCCCTCCTCCCGAGATGGGTGCAAACATTAAATCTACAGTTTGGAAAGCAAAATTCTGACAAACTATTCCTTCTGCTGCTCAGATGCTTCAAGAGTAAAGAATTCTGCCTAATTCCGTGGATATTTATGATTTACCCGCCACAGCTAGAAGTAGACATCTAATTCTCTGAGAGAGCAGAAGTCTCACTCCTCCTTGTTTTCAGCTGGTTAACTTTGGTGATTCTTTATTTAATACATAGATATTTGTTGATTCCATTCTGGGATACCAGTTTGTCCACCGTATTGTTTGCAGAATTCAGCAGTGCTCTGGATTCCACTGTTTGGCAAGGCGTCTGAAAGTTCCTTGTTGCCGTAACCCCAGTCTTTCCATGTGTCTGTCTCATTGTCTCCCAAGGCATGCTAGCATACTGAGGCACATAATGAATACTTAGATGTACGGGTGCAAACATAAGAGGTGTTAATGCATATAAATTGTGAACCCAATCCCAGATTGTCACCTGGTTTGCCTCCTAAGCCAGTCTCGTCATCTTATGCTGTATATCTCAAAACAAGACTTGGCTGAAGCAGCGCTGTCTCAGAGTTCCTCCTTCCTGCCAGCCATTGACTTTTTACAGACATTTGAATTTCCCTCAAGTGTAGCAGCTGAATTTCTTGAAGCTGGAGATATCTCAAAATCTGTGTGGACACTGAGTCCCAATTCCTCTATGTAAGCATGAGGGACTTGAATATTAATCAGAGCTTAATACACTGGCTGCATGAACTAGTGCTGGAATGCAACCCAGTGGCACAGAGGTGGATTGGATGGTGCCTGGTAGACATTTCACAGCATTCTGCTCTATCTGGAATATTGGTGCAGAGAAAGTGGTGCCACAAAGCAGTTGTTGATATTCTGTGTATGTGGTGAAAGCATATTAGGGAGGCAAAGGTGGTTCCATAAGACTGATTTGTTGTGGTTGAGACTCATTTATCACATCTTTCTACACGAGAGTCATAAGCAGGTGCTTACAGGTCTTTGTGTGAGAGTTCATAAGTATGCAGCCAGTCTTCAAAGGGAAAAGAAAACATGGTCATAAGTCTTTCTAGTGGCAGGAATCTACATAGGTAGCTGTGGCTGACGCTTTTCGGGAGTATAATATAAAGACTAAAGCTCCGTTTAGCTCAACATCCTGTCTCCAGCAGAGGCCAATAGTGGAAGCCTAGGGAAAAGTGTGAGGACAGATAAAAGGATTATTATTTTTTTTCCCGTGAATTTATGTAGGTGCTTTTTTTTTGTGTCCATGTCAAAATCCCTAGGGTAGAATCTTCTGCCAGTGAGTCCCACGATGTAGCTACACCTCGGGCAATGCTCTTATTGAATCGCCTCCTGATGTTCAAAGATTCCACACTCTTTGGCTTTTGTGTGAGGAAAGTCAGTGAGTAATTGTTCTCTGGCCATCATTTGCAGGCTTACAGTCCATTTTGGAAGCCATTCATGTATTTCTTCATGATTTTCTACTGACCTTTGTGTCTTTCCCAGTTCTACTCTGTCCATTTTTGCATACATTGGTAAGAACTCCTAAAAAGTGACATAGTCATTTTGGTTTCGTGTTCTCAATTCCTTTCATAACAATTCCTAACCTTCTGCTTGCCTTTTAGACTGCTGCTAAGCAGACATGCTTTTTTCATAAAACCATCTGCAACAAACTCACAGATCTCTTTCCTGAGGCATAATAGCCACTTTGGAGCTTGTCAATATGTATACAATGTATGTAAACTTAAGTAATTTTTTGCGTTATGTTACACTTTACACTGAATTCTTTTTATTGCTCATTCATGAAGTATTATCCTGCAATTCTTCGGTTAGCTGACATGCATTAGTAAGGACCATTTCCAGCCCTTGTAAAAGAACAGCTGAGCTGAACCACACATGCAGATTGCCCTCCTGCATGCCAGAAATGCCGAACTCACACAGGGCTTCCATTCATAGAATGAGAAGGATGCTTCTTTACTGACGTTCCAGAATTGTGATCAACACAGAAAGCATTCACTGACCCAATGGCCAAACAATACTCAGTGGCACAGCCTGCTGCCAACAGTCGCCCACAGTGGGGAGGCACAGCACCAACAGAGTCAGGCAAGTTCAGGTGCCCCGACATCACTGTGATGCTGGCAGCACAAAAGGTTTGACACCAGAACATTCAAGATCTGAAACAGGAGGAATTCATGTTAGGCACTTCCTGCTAACACTCCGTTCAAGGATTGAAGCAGCAATGAAATTTCTGTTTAGGTGCTCTGATGATTTTCCCGGTCCCGTTAAGTACAAGGCTTTCACAATTATTTGGCCCACACAAGCTGAGAGTGTGCATGAAGTTTAATTCTTTAATTGTGGTTTTAACAGTTACTCATTTGAGATTCTGAGATGAAAGTACAATGAAGCAGCAGACCATCCTTTTGCCTAGACTACAAGGATTCCTAATCTGTAGGAAGCCCATTATGAATTCTCCCTCCCTCATTTCTCTTTGTGTATTAAATAAAATCATAAATCCCTACAGACACATGCACTGGAGTTGCAGTAAAGTTCCCTTCCACAACATCAAGAATTTTAATAAAAGACATAAATTGTGTTTCAGCCTTGAATCACAGTGGCAGCTTCTCAGTGCCCAGATCACTGCATGGTTAAAATGGAAAATATTCTACTGCAAACCTGTCTAGACTTCATATTAAATATCAGGCTATTGCTTCATTTTGAAGGTAAGTTTATTTTATTCTTCAACCATTTTTAGCAACTTGGAAAGCCTGCTAAAGTAAAATGCGCAGTAACCCTTTTTGTGGACACTCTTCCAAAGGACAAGTCAGTTGGCTTAGTTAATCCCAGTTTTTAGGCCATCTTTTCAACAATGGTGTCTTGAGAAGCTAATAAATGGAAATGCATCAATTATTAAAAACCTTATCAATATTTTACCCCAGCCGTCAAAAAAGGAACAAAGCCCCAACACTGAACTTACTGATTCATTGGAGATTTTTTTTCTGTCCTTGAGCTTACATTTAATTTGCTTGTCTAGCTTTGGCGTAGACAACTACTTGACAGGGTTTCCTATTTGTATTGTGTTTGTGTGGCAAGGTTTTGGTAGCAGGGGGCCTGCAGGGGTGGCTTCTGTGGGGAGATGCCAGAAGATGTCTGATAGAGCCAATGCCAGCCGGCTCCAAGGCTTTGTGGACCATTCTGGTATGCCAGAGCCATCATACAAGTGACTGCACGACAGTACATACTTTCTGAATCATCCTGGCCTAGTTCCTTCTATCCTTATTTTTCATTCTCTTAGCACTTAATTTAGGAGTTAATGTTGGAAATATTTGTCTCTGAGTAACTTTCTCCAGGAGGTGTGCTTACTTAGGTATATTTGACCGCATGCCTGTTGTCAGTATGGGATCTTTTAACCAAAAATGTATGTACTGGGTTTGGCTGGGATGGAGTTAATTTTTTTCTTCATAGCAGCACATATGGTACTGTGTTTTAGACTGGTGACCAAGATAGTGTTGATAACATATTAACATTTTAGCTATTGCTGAACAGTGCTTGCACAGTGTCAAACCCTCCTCTGTTTCTCACCGTGTCCTTCACGGAAAGAGGCTGGGAGGGGACACAGCCAGGACAGCTGACTCGAATTGACCAAAGAGATATTCCGTACCATATAATGTCCTGCTCAGCAATAACGCTGGTGGGATGGGAGGAAGTTTTTACAATGTTGTTTGTTCCTCAGGGACTGGCTGGGTATCAGTCTGCTTGGTGGTGAGGGATTGCTTTTTCATCACTTTTTTTTTTGTTTGTTTGTTTGTTTTGTGGTTTTTGGTCGCCCCCGGCTTATTAAACTGGGCTTTATCTTGACCCACAAGCTTTCTTGCTTTTGCCCTTCCAGTTCTCCCCCATCCTGCCTGGGCTGTGGGGGGAGTGAGGAGTGACTGGGATGGGGCTTACCCCAGCGAGGGTCAACCCGCTGCACAGCGTCTCTCGATTTCCATTATGGGACCTGTTGTGACATTGAGGAGGCAACTTGTGGCTTCTTCAAAGAGGAATCTCAGGAGGAGAAGCATCTTGGTCTTCCATATGTCCTACAAATGATGTGTTTATAAACACGAGTAGGAATCATGCCATGATAAAACATTGTTGTGCACTGGCCACTTCCGTCAACCTGACGGTTGTTCAGTGTGTTTAAAAAGTCCATACTAACATCTTGATCTGTATGGTTTTTTTCCACATCATTGCTTTAAGCCTCTCTGCTTCCCACATATCTACTTTATTTATTTTTTACCATAATATGGCTGAGCAGATGTTTGTGTTGCAAATTATGTCTTAGACTCAGAAATAATAATATTTTACCAAGAATAACTATGCGTCATTGAGGAAAGAAATGTACCTTTTGAGACAGGGTGTTTGGAGGTTTTTTGTTGGTTTGGGGTTGGGGTTTTTTTTCCTTCTTCCCTTCATGTCACCAGTTCTCTGCAACCCATCAGGTAGTAGGGTCTTGGTCCAATCTTCTAAAAGAAATTTACTTAAAGGAGCATGAATTTTCAGACTATAGCTGCATACGCTGGTTAAACGTGTGAGCTGTGGTCATGATGTATGTGAGAATGGAATTGAACCAGCATCTCAATATTCTTATCCTCTAATTTTGCTCCTAATTGCTGGAATTAAAATTAAGCAAGAAATGGGATGATGACAGGCCATCTCGTTTGTTAACTGCCTGAGGATTATCCCGCGGGTATAACATTTGAATGAGATGGTTAAGCTTAGAAAAGGTTTCTGTCATAGAACACAGAAACTTTAGTTGTTCCTGTGGTTGTAGTAGGCAAGGATGCACGTCCAGTTAGCGTAAGGGGAATGTCAAATAGTGCTTAGATGAGCAAAGGGACTACCAAATTTAGATTTAGGTCCGAATGCATCTACATTTACGCATATTTAGTACCTGATTATACTATCAGTTTGAGTTGCACGGAGTGCGGGACTGTATCTACTTGAGCTTTTTATAAAATCGTACCAAGCCTTGTTCAAATTATTTATGTAAAGTGTATTACCTTTTCTTGAGATAGTAATAAATAGGCTCTGCATTTGTATTCTTTCCTGCTAGGCTCTTGCATCTCAGTCAGCACAAAGGGATAGTGCTGAGGGAGGGTTTTGATGTATTTTCAGCGGTGCAGAACTTCATGCAGAGTGCAGCAGAGAGCGTGCTTTCACGGGAAGCACACTAAGGAAATGCGTAGCTGATAGACAAGCTAATTCTGCCTTTCGCCTTTAAACAGAAGAGTGCTTATATTTTTCTGGATGCTCACAGGTTAGTGTAAAACTCGTCACTGGGTGTCACTGTCACACCACAGGAGTCTGGGTGAAGGTGGGTTTCTCTGGCCTCGAATTACCAAGGTCTTAAAGGCAGCCGTTGGGAAGTGCAGGTGGCAGAGGCACGTAGGTATGACTGTGGAACCTGTTATATGTAAAGAGTACACGAAAAGTGTATTTGCATGGTCTGCCAGCAGTGCTTATAAACTGCTTGATATTTCCTTATGTGCCAATCGTTGAGCTCTGAGAATGAAGAGAAGTCATGTTTTTCTCTGTGCTTTTCGCAGTGCAGGGGGTGGTGGAGAGCTCTTCCTGTTCTTTGTATACATCAGTATTCAAAAGAATCTAAACAAGATTGAAATCATACAAAGTAAAACTGAAAGGGATTGCTAGAGGACATCTCGCCCATTCCTGTGCCCCGAGTAGGTGAATTATGTCTTTAACTATCCCAGCCTAATGTGTTTTTAAAAACAGCACTGATGGTCAGTGTTCTTGGTGATCTCTTCCAGTACTTAATCACTCTTCTCACAGTTTTCTTAATATCAAACCTTGATATCCTTTCCTGGAATTTAATTGTTATGTCTTGTTCCACCTAGCAGGAACTGAGAATTAAACCTTCCTTTCCGCGTCGCTTCATACTCTTAAGGGGTTTGGGTTTGGGTTTGGAGCACATTTTAAACTTTCATTGAGGCTAACACTCAAATAAATATGTATGTCAGGAGTGCATGGGAGTTTACAAGACTAGCCATGGCGTCTTCACAAGGAAAATAATATACCACAGTTCTTAGAAAGTAAGAACCATGCCCACTATTAAAATGGTGATTTTTGTCTGTATTTTAGTAAAGGGGGGAAAGATGAAAGTCATTCAAAAGTTTTTATTTAGTATTTAAAAACTGTTGCTGGTGCTTCAAGCTTTATTGGATTCTTTCATAATTTTCATTCAGACAAGACAAAGTCCCCTATAGTTCTAAATATTTGGCTCTGTTTTTCCTCTTTTGTTTCAGACTGGGGCATTTTTCCATGTCCTGTAATGTGGTATCACATTTTGGGAGAGGGAAGGAGGAAGATTTCTTCAACGGTTGTGTAATACGAGAGCATCTAGTCATGTGAAGAGTATCAGGATTTTACTCTGAGAGTCAGCAGGCAGAACAGCAGATCAGTTCACCTCCATGGTGTTTTTCTGGCCACTCGCTATGGGCACAACACCTACACACTGAAAATCCTTTGCATATTGGAATAGTGCTATCATGTCTGTAGTCTTATTGAAGAAAGATTTCTTTGTTTACACCCCGCTCCAGCATTCGTCCTGAACAGTCTCACAGTTCTGCAGCATGTCTTTGAAGCGTGGCACCAAACCCTAGATGCATTCTCCATCTAAGATTTCACCAGTGTTGGGCAGGGAGATACTTTTCCTATCACATAAACAATATTCTAATATATGCCATTAGTATGATTTTCTTTGATTAATAGTTATGAATGGTGAATGTTTAACAGCATGTCATTAGGACTTAGCTTGTGATCTGTTTCATCCCAAAGATTCCTTTTCTATCCAATTTCCCTTTCTGGTTTTAGTGCAGTTAATTATACTTGCCCAGGAATAACTTCTTGCATTTCTTTTTCGTGAGTTGTGTGTGTTTCTTGCAATCCATTTCTACAGTTTAAGCTACGTATGAGCTACCATACTGATCACCAAAGTGCTTGCAGCCCCTACTGTTTGAAGTTATTTGAAAATGGCAAGTTGTAATCTCTTCCTTTACCTGAGTCAGTCATGAAAATACTGAAAATTGCAAATTCCTAACAGGCTTCTGTGGATTATCTGGCAGTGAGCTACTTTTTCTTCCAAGTATATAAAAGCTAGATTATTTTTCCAGTTTCCTTCTGAGTATTTTTAACAAGAATTATGGCACTGGTATATGAATTCTTGGCTCCTTCTTTTCTCCCTTTTTAAAGATAGGGTGTTTTCCCCTTTTTTGGTTTTCAAGAATCGTAACCATCTCGATAAGAACTCACAGATCCCTCATAGTGGCTCTGAGAGTACTTGAAATACTTCTCTACCTGCAGCATACTACATACGTATATCACCTATGTAATAAATGCAAACACAGAATTAAAGAAATGCTTACAACATCCCTAAATGGAATTTTACAATTGTTTCATAATTAAATGAGCCTATAATATCTCTCAAAGAGAAATTCTTCACTTAAACTCGCATTGCAATGATAGCTGAATCAAAGTCTTTATTATAACAAAAGTTTCATTTTTACCTTTATTTGCCTGTGATTTTACAATTTCCTTTCTTATTGTTATGTAGAAGCCTGGGGGGTGTGTGTGTGTGTGTTCGAAGAAAGGACAGGAGTGGTATTTTGAGGTGGCTGGAAGGATTTTAACCACTAGGAAGAAAAAAGGTAAACATTTAAACATTCACTAGTTTCTAGGTATCGATTTTTATGCTAAGAGGTCAAACCCGCTTAGTTTAATTGCTGATGTCATAACACATATAGTTACATTTTACCTTTTCCTTAAGGTCAGTGGAGTAAGATATTTGCCGGTCATCTGCTGGAACTGTGCATCTTGGATAGGATTGATGAGGCCAGTGCTGTGATGGTCAACTAATTGCCCATAACACTTGTTGAAACTTTCTAGTTAATTAAATGCCATGTTTATCGGTACTATAAATGGACACAAGCTTTTATTTCTTCCTTGTTAATTGTCCCACATTTATCAGTGCTGGTTGACTCCATGCTCTTGAGATTTCCTAGTTTATTGAGGAAAATTTAAATTATTTTCTCAGAAAAGGGGATTAGTACCGGCATTCTTGTAAGTTGCATTGACAGCTGATGCTTTCTTCACAAGCATATTAACTTGACCTCATTAGTTTTTGCATCCAACTCACTTAAACACAGAAGATTGTATTTCAGTAGAAGCCAATCATGTTAATTACATCTGATCAGTTTGCATATTCATAAGCCATTGGGTGTTTTATGGACAGCAAAAATAAACACCATATCTTTTTAATAATTTTAAGTGGGTCACTTTCAGGACTGTATCTGTTTTAAATAAATTATCATATTGTTAAGGGCCATAGGCAAAAGATTTTTTTAGTAATGTGACAGTTTGGGTTTTGTTTTGCTTTTTAAGAACAGCAATATTTGTTTATGAAATCACTACTAGCCAACCACATTAAAGATACGATAGTATATCTTATCTGTTTTGTGGGAATTCTACATACTCTGGGTAGGTAAGAAACCATTTTTACAGAGAGATGCTATAATTACCAATTTGAGATTCCCAGACTGCACAGAAAGCAAATCACGATAAGGGAATTATATGGTATTTTAAACTGTTGTAACAGCAGTACCTAAGTTTTAGTTTTGTTGGGCTCCACTAGTGTTTCCTGCATGTAATTTTTGGAGTATCAGTGGTTTGTGCATGGCAAGTGAAAGGCCTATGTAAAGACAAGCTTTCTACCTTGAGGACTTTACCCTGATGGAGTCTGGTGTTTCAGGCGTGTTGCCACTGAGGGCACAACAAAGGCTCTTGGGCATGCTGCAATGCTTGTTTCGTTTGTTCTGCAAACCCCAGCTCCTCTGCCCTGCGTACGTTCCCGGGCTCTGAGCCTTGCTGGGTCTTTCTGACAGCACGGGCAAGGTGTATCCCAACTGAAGCGGAGGTGCAGGCTTTCACTCTTGTGGTGCAAGTGTCTATTGTTTGGTGTCACAGAGACTCGCCTTGCTCAACTGTGATGCAATGGAAGAGACACTTCACAGAATTCACAGAATTGTTAGGGTTGGAAGGGACCTCTGGAGATCATCTAGTCCAACCCTCCTGCCAGAGCAGGGACTTCGTTCCCCTAGACACTGCTCATTTGCCAAAAGGTACCCTTGCACAAAAATAGATCCATTCCTACTCAAGGACTTACTGTCCAGATCTCTTCCCTCTCTAGTGAGTGCACGTCCTCCTTGTGTGTGGTCTGTGGAGGAACTGAAGGAATACAGAAGGAAGGTTTCTTCTATGAAGAACCAAAATAGGTGCATTTTCCTGAAGGTGCTATGGAAGAAGTTCCGGTGGATGTGTTGGTGGGCGCTCGTTACGTCAGTGATCAGGGTAGGCATCCAGCTATATAAGTAACAATCAAATGAATAAAAATAGGCTTATGCTCAGCTTAACTAAAAACAAATGTGTCACCAGATCAACATCAATAGAAGAAATGAACTCTACAAAGAGAATGGAGCCTGTTTTTCTGCAGCTTGTGCTTCTGAGATAAAACACATTGGTGTGTAGCAGTTGTTCTGTTGTGGTCAAAGGACAGATATGATTTCTCCGCTTTTGGGCAAACTGAAGAGTGGGGAAACCTTTCTTATTTGATATTTTTTTTCCAATCTTGCTTGAGATATGCATTTCCAGAATGCACAGACAATTTACCAGAAGGTAAGGTAAATTATCTTAAAAAAAACAAACCAAAACTTTCCTTCATGGCTTTGGTTATGTGCCTTGCGGGGTGTGGATTTTCAGACTCATTTTTGGTAACTGTTCCTCAGATATTTGAAGGAATTGTCAAGAAAGGGTTTGGGTTTCTTTGTCTTTCTCTGACTTGTCTTAGGGAACTGTTTTTCTTCCCATAGACAGGCAGACAAAGAGACATTCACAGAGACTTTGTAAAAAATAAATACGTGCTTTTAAAATTAACATTTGATTTTCATGGACACAAAAAATGTTCTTGTCAAAATAGCTTTTCTTTTCCACTCTCCTCTTTTGCCTACACAAAGGATTTGGTCTTTGGGGTATACAACTCTGTCCACATTTCACAGCAAGGCACGTGAGGAAGGAAAAAATTCAGATTCTATTCACATTTTAGAAAAAGATGGCTTGAGCACTTGCATTAGACTTGAGGTATTCTGCACTCCTGATTTTATCCTCAGACGTGCTGTTGTCCAGGCCTCTTTTGTTCAAATACTGTAGGGTTTAAATCTGGCTCTTTGAGAGTTTGCCATTTCTGCGTGCTCTGTCTTTTTCTGCATGGTCCCTCACGTGCTGTTGCACATTGTCATTTGCACACCCGGTAAGACTGCAGGAAAATCCTTCCAGTGTCAGATGTGCACTGAAATTCTTCAGAGATTTCCAGAGGGTTTTTGGTTTAACAAAAAAAAATATTATACAGTGGTTAGTTTTAACTCTCGGGTCTGATCTGTGAATTGAAAATTGATCTTACAGTATGAAGTAAATTTTCATGTTATATCTAGATTAATTTCTATACTGAAACCTTCATTTTGTAGTATGCTATCATACATGCAATATGCTTCAGAATTATAGCTAATGGTCTCAGTAAATCCTAACTTACCTGAATGTTTACAAGCTCATTTACCTCTGGGAAATATGTAGCTATCTTTTTGTGTGTGTGTACTTAGTCTGTTTCAAGTGGGACGAGATATAGAGCAGCACTGATTGACAAATTAATGCTTTCAGCTTCTGCTCAACATACATGAATTATAAGTACAAAAGGCATGTTATAAACTAATAATTTTAACTCTCTTCTATTGCTAAAAGCTGCTAATAATGAAAACATATCAAAATAGTAATGTAGCCTAACTCGTGCAAGAACAAAATAGCAGGCAGAAGAGGGACTGTACAGCAAAATAATTGTTTTAATTAAGAATTAAGGAAGACTAAGAACATTACTCTATTTTTTATGGATTCAGTTCTGCAGGGGAGTCACATAGAGCATATTTACATCTATTTCCTCTCAACATCATACAATATCAAACATCTAAAAGTTAGTATGATCAAAATTGAAATATTCATTCACAAAGTATGAAACATCCAGCTCATTTTGCTAGGTATCTAATGAAAGTATACTTTTCAGTTACTGTAAACTGTTATTTTGGAAATCTCCAGTGACAAATGTTACAAATCCCTGTGGACGGAGCTGCTATAATCAATTAATAGTGTGATTAATAGTCTTTTCATTGATCAGAATGTAGTAAATACCTCACCTACATACTGCCTTGGGACCTGGTCAAAAGTCTATTGAAATGTCACTTAAAAGTGGGGACTTTGTAGACTTCAGGCAGCTTTGGATAATCCTGTTTTTCTTGTTTTAAAGTGTAGGAGCAACATGGTAAACGATTGACCCTATGATAGGTTTGCAAATACATGTATTTTTCTGCTCAGTTCTCATTATCTGAAAAATATTATTGTATTTGTGGACTTTTTTGCTAACAAAAATGAAGTAGAATTAGCGATTTGAATGATGGCACTGCATGTAAAAAGCAAATTTTGGTAACCAAGAGTACAGGAAATGAGATGAAAAATAATTTCCAGAGTTCTGTTGTTTAAAAAAGTTTACTTGATTTACACAGGTTACAAAAGAGTAATCTCAAATATTCATCCCAAAAAATAATTTCTGATCTTGGATCCATATTACCGTGGATTTGGGTACAAGTTGTCTGTCTTCTAGTTAGTTTTAGGGAAGCTGAAAATTAACCTGATGAAAATTATATTGTGATCTAAAGCTGGAAAGGCTTGCATTAAGAGGCATACAATAACCAATTCCTTTGCCTTTTTTATTGGTAATGGCTCAGTCAAGAGTTGAAGACAGTGATTTCTTACTTTTACTCTTGAGAATTACTGTTTTTCTAGATCTGAATAACCGTAGGGTTTTCTGCAGTAGGACATAAAACAAGGCCAAGGGGATAGGTCTAAACCATCAAAAGTACTTGTTGCGTTATCTATGAGTAATCTCATAACAAGTTTGATTTAAACTTTTTTTAAAAGGAACATTAACTTCAAGTGTAGGCAGTTAATAGTCATTTCAGATTTTCTGTAACCATAAAATGGTTATTTCAGATTTGTTGACTTAAAAATATTAAATAACATTTTTAATACAAGCATGAATAAATGGAAGCACCATGTTTTTATTTTCTGCTATAAGAAAAACAACAATCTGGAAGAGATACACTTTAATTTCTGAGAACCTCAGATACTCTGATCAGCCACCTTTGTATTTATACAAATGCAATGTACTTCCCCAATAATTTTCCAATACTGCTCCTTTTTCTTTGTGGACAAGTGTCAGAAAAACACCACTGCAAAAAGAGAGCTCACTACGTGGCGCTGCCTTTTTGTTTGTCAGTTGAGAAAGAAGAGCTTTATAACTGTAATGTGAGAGCTTCTGAAAGATCTGTATTTTGAAATTTGAAGGGCTGAAAACACATGTAGGGGCCATTCTCTCTTGTGCCAAGCAGAAATCACAGGTGTAAGACAGAGCAGATTTCAGTTCAGCATCTTGTGAGTTATAGGACGACAGATACAGCTGCAAAATATTTAAGTATCAACGATATTTGTGTTTGTATCACTTCCATATTTTATTTAATGACAACTCAAGTGGTATGACAAAAAAGTATTTGTCTTGTTTTTCTTTAGAAAGGATTAAGGATTTTGTAAGGATAGAAACAATAAGATAAATATGTCTGGTATGATGCTGATGTAAATCATGGGACAGTTTGATGTTTTTCTTTGACTCCTAACCTTACTTTCTTAATTAACTTTTCTCAACACTTTAGTGTTATAATTTCATATTGACTCTATGGAATCTCAAAAAATAAGACATTATTGTTCCTATTAATTTATTGTGTTTCACATAAAGACATAAACATTTTGCTTTATGTAAATCAATATTCAATTATGGTAGAGAATTATATAGAAACAGCTGAATGTAGCTGTCATACGGAATTAGGTAATTTTACTCTGAACATTGTTTACCATATAATAGAAAAATTATTCAGTGATGATTTGTTAGTATAGAACAGATTGTTGTTATTCATACAGAAAGGAATATTATGTGCAGAGGAGAAACAACATTTGCAGTTATTAAGTATTAGCGATACTTTCCATGTACTTTTCTCTGAAATGCTGTTGCACTCCATTATTAATACTGGCAATTTGCTTTATTTTGTGTAGTATTCAGACCTGTGGCCACTGCCCCAAAAGGCTTCCAATTAAATGGATGTTAAAAAAAAAACACAACAAAATCATGTAAATTTGAAAGCCAAGATAAAGCCCCAAAATTGCCAGATTAGACCAAAGCCAAATCCATTTAAGTATTGCGTTCAGTTCTTACTCCATTTACTGATTTCCCCCTTCGCAAAACAGCTTGTGCCATCTGGAATGTCGTGTGGGCAGAACGGTTGTGTCTGTGGGCTGTGTTTGCGGGAAGGGGGTGAGGTTTTGGTTGGTTGATGTACAATGGCATGAAGGCCCATTCCATCGTGCCGCCGTGCCGGAGCCTCCCCGAGCTTCGGAGCGGCACGGTTCGGTGGCTATGTGCAGAAGGGGTGTGTGAATATAATTAAAGGAAAGAGTCAGACTTGACGGTTTCAGCATGGAGGTTTTTAAGTCGCATTGGGAATGTTTACATAACCGCTCAGAAGAGGCCTTTTCCATGTACCTGTTTACACTCTTTACTTTTGAAATTCTTGAAACGCTCTGCCTGTGGAGAGCCCTCGCAAGCCCTCGACTGCAGGGGAGAAAAGCCCCGCTAGTGAATCGTTGGGAAAACATTCCATAACAAACTGGTCTTTTAATGAGGGCGGCGGGGAGGAGAAGGAGGGAGAGGTGCTGCGTATTGTGGAGCTGCCTGGGAGCCGCAGCGGTGGGGGACGGGCCCAGACACCACCGGGCCTTTGTGTGCAAATTTCCCACCACAGCTAAGCGACCTTTTTTTTTTTCCTTTCAATTTAATTAAGTGGGTTTGGAGTCCAGCGCTGGCCTAACAAGCACTTCTTCATGAATGAAAGATTTGTCTCTGGCAGTGAGGCACGGCTGCGAACAATGTCAACAGCAATTACTGCCAGTGATGGCCGTTTGAGCAGCTCCCATGGCCGAGCGGGCCCTGGGAGGGCAGTGCGGCGTGCACGGCCGGCGGGCAAATTTTGGGGATTGTCTTTGCCTGTCGTACAGCAAATTTGTCATCCACGCACCCAAAGGTTTAACCAAAGCTGGGCCTCGTGGGAAGGACTTGCCTGAGGACGCTAATGCAGCTGGGGAGTGCTCTCTGGCAGATGTGGCACCAGTTGGTATGAGGGCACTGGTCGGAGTCTGTGTTACAAGAAGTGATGTTTGTGTGGGTGAGGTACGGGACCCAATCAGAAGTGGTGAAGGTAATTTCACTTAAATTGAATGGGATGCTTCACTGAAGGTTACAACAATCCTGTTTATGAATCCACTGATCTTTCTTAATTTGTAGGCCCATTTGAATGGAATTTAATGAGGACCTAATGAATCTTTTCTCTATGTTATGCTTCGCTTTGCTTTCATTAGGGACCCACTGCTCATCTTTGGCTTTCTCTTTGGAAACCTGAACTCTCTAGCACCAAGGTGAGTTTTTCATTTGATAACTAGTTAAAAATGAACATTGAACCCACAATTTCCTGTGTTAAGGGAAAACACGTGCAGCAGCAGGATACCTACAGCTCCTGTGCAGTCTGCTGCCTGCGCCCTGAGCACACCTACACTACTGGTTTTGCTAACCATATCCCGAGAAAAAGTTGTGATGCAACTGATATCTATGGCATAATCAGCATGGAATTGTGATGTGAATTGAAATTTGTGACAGCATAGTCAGCGCTCAGCAGCGAACGTGTGCTCCACTTACACGTACGGTTCACGATGTGCAGAATTTGTGGACACACTGTGCAGGCTAATTGGATTTAGTAAAGACATGTCCACCTAATAGCAGAGGATTAAACTTCTGACAAATTTGAACAAGGCATTAAAAGGAAAGGGAGCCCAGTTTATTAAAATAGCCATTTTGAATAATGGACTAATGAATTATGATTTTGTGCAAAGCGTTTGACACCGTCCCACACAATATCCTGGTCTCTAAATTGAAGAGACACGGATTTGACACATGGACCACTCGATGGATGAAGAACTGGCTGGACGGTCACACTCAAAGAGTTGCAGTCAACGGCTCGATGTCCAAGTGGAGAGCAGTGACAAGTGGCGTTCCTCAGGGGTCGGTACTGGGACCTGTACTAGTCAACATCTTTGTTGTGAACATGGACAGTGGGGTCGAGTGCACCCTCGGCAAGATGATACCAAGCTGTTTGGCGAGGTGGACACGCTGGAGGGGAGGGATGTCATCCAGAGGGACCTGGACAGGCTGGAGAGGTGGGCCCAAGCCAACCTCATGCAGTTCAACAAGGCCAAGTGCAAGGTCCTACATCTGGGTTGGGGCAATCCCAAGCACAAATACAGGCTCGGCGGGGAATGGCTGGAGAGCAGCCCTGAGGAGAAGGACCTGGGCGTGCTGATTGACCAGA
>NW_009647234.1:1073677-1075945 GCF_000708025.1 Charadrius vociferus | reverse complement strand
CTTGGGCAACCTGGTCTGGTGGGAGGTGTCCCTGCCCAGGGCAGGGGGGTTGGAACTCGATGATCTTTAAGGTCCTTTCCAACCTAAACCATTCTATGATTCTATGATTTCTGATGATATTTGAGCTCAAATGTATAACTATATCCCAACTTGTTTTCAGAGTCCATAAAATTATCCCTTTTTATAGTCTTTGAATTATTGTCACTTATTTTTTTTTTCCTATTTTCTTGGAGGGGAGAGAATGACGTGTTATACTGCATAACTGTTAGACACAGTAGATAAAATGAGACAAATCTGAGAGATTTTTGAATCTCTGGGAACTTTCATGTAGAAATTGAAATCTGTAGGTTTTGCAAGCTGTACTCCTTAAATAGAGATTTACAAAACAGTGAAGTCTGCAGTTCTCACAATCAGCCTTCGGTGTTTGGCACTTGGTTCCAGAATGTCTACTGAAAGAATTTAGAATTATGGGATACTGCATTCTCACCTGTGGCTTGATAAAAGGCTACACTCTTTACAACAGTTCTTCTGTAAATATCGATAATTTTGTCCACGGCTAAAATGTGAAATAGAATAGAGTAAAACTGTCACAAAACAATTAATTGCTTTCAGTTTAACTCTTTCACCCATTATTATTAAGAGTGTCAAGCACAAAATCAGTCACTTGAGGGGAAGTTTAGTTTTCCAGAACTCCTGATCAGGTGGTGGTACAGAGCACCTCCCATCGCATTGTTTGCATTTTCATGCAGTGAGTATGCAGTTAAGTGTGGTTGGCAATGATCATCTTAACAGTACCACTAAACTATTTTAGCATCTGAACAGTAGGTAATAATAGATTTATCTCCTTGGTCAGGAGCTAAAGACTTTTTTTTTTTTTTTTTTTTCCTAGAAAGCCTATGACAAACTAGTTGAGGGATGTTAAACCACTTATTAGTAGCCCATTCAAAATGATACACAATCAGAGAGCTTGGGCATCCTGGTGTGTTGAGGTTTGCACTTCAAACCTATGGGAAGACAGAAATTGAGGCATGTTTGTCTGGAGCTGCTGTAATGGTGGTAGAATATTACAGTGGTGAGAAGCCAGCAACAAAAATGAACAGCTTTGATTCCTAGCTGACTCACCCTCCAGGGTGTCACCTGGGGTGACATGACCACCTCATGCTGGTGGGTAACTGCACACAGCAGTCTCTTATGTAGATGAATCAACTTAATTGTGCATAGTGTAAATACGTATGTGCCTGTGTATAGATATATATGTCATATTTCAATGCAGTCTTATATTCCCAAACCTGACGTTTTATGATGTGGCCATTGGATTATTTATTTAAACCATCATGAGCTTGCTTATCTAACAGTGCCATCAGGTTTTCTACTTGTATTTGGTCCTGTTTCCCTCTGTAAATGCCCTGAGACTCCTCGCCCGGATAGAGAAAAATTCTGTGATACAGTTCTGCACTGTGTCACTCCATTCTCAGAGAAACCAAATGCTGCCTGAAATTGCTTCTTTTTACTCAGGCTTATGAATGTGGCTTCTGACTTGGGATGATTCCTGTCAGTTTGAAGCCCTGACAGTACCATTTAAAAACTGACAAGACATACAATGAATTGCCTGAGCATCAGCTTGAAGTAGACAATGAGAAGTTTCTTTGGGGCATTTTCACAGGCAGATCAGGGTGAGAAATGCTACTCTGCTTTATCTGTATAATGCTTTGAAATGTATCCAGTTAATGATTATAACACTCTCACAGTGTCAGTCAGGGTTTTTTCACCCAAGGTGACCATTTTATTGGTTTATTTTGGTTTGGGTTTTGTAAGAGATTTTTGTGGTAGCAATTCTCTTTGTTAGATAATCATCTAAGAAGACAAAAATTCAATTTCTTATTTAAAAAGAGGGGGGAAAAGTGGCAGTTATTACTGGTATGTTCCCAGTGAGCAGAAACACATCTATTTACCAATTATTTTTTTTTTAAGTATTGAAAGAATCTTTCCGATTTCCAGATTTTTCTTTCCTTCTCAACTCTGCACTTCTGAATGAACTTCTTTCGAGAGACCTAGCTGTAGTCTACCTAATACTATCAGAAAAGCAGCCCTGTGTCTATGCCTGCTCACTTTTTCTTTAAATGCTCTGCAGGTATGTCTGCATAAACATACTAAACAATTCTGAAGCTTGCCTTTACTGTTAAGTAGAGTGTTAAGCCTACATCCACATAATCTAATTTTTGGCACATGAAGTCAGTACTCCTGGCAGATGGTTTTCTAGCGGTGACT
>NW_009647234.1:1049008-1073660 GCF_000708025.1 Charadrius vociferus | reverse complement strand
CAGCTGAAAGGAAAGAAGGGGTTTTTTTCACAGCTGTTATACACTGTTTTCCTAATCAACAAATTGCAAGGAGTTTACAAGACATTTTCTTTTATTTTCTAACTTTATGTAAAGTCTGTGCTTCTTTCTATTTGTTGTTCTGTGCTCTGTTGCTCTTTACACTGTGGCCTGTAATATCTTATCTGGGGCATTACACAGATGTGGGAGAGCACATGGTACCTTCAGCTGCCACTCTGTGATGTCTAAGGGCAAAAGTTTCCTTGTTCCCGTGGTCACTCTCGAGGGATTTAAGTGACAGAGGAATGTGAGGGAACAATTAGCTTCTCTTCATTTCAAATGCCTCACCTCATCAGTCTGCCCGGGGAGAGGACATTTTAGAAGTGGACAACCTTTTAATTTTTTGGTTATGTTTTGAAGAAGTAGGTGAGGAAAAAGTTTGCGTTATGTGAAAAGTTAGAGGTGCGAGGACTGAAAAGAATAGGCAAAACTGTGGAAAAACCTCTGGAAGCAGGATTGCAAATTTGAGCAATTTAATCCGTGGATACATAGGATGGGGAAGGAACTGATGTAATCACTTGTTTTTATGAAGTTTGACTGCAAGACTGCTTTTCATATGAACAGAAAAAGACAAAACATTCCTGTTCAAATGTGAGATCGTAGGATTTTTTGTGTGTGTGTCTACCTTGTTGCAGAGTAGAAGGACTTTTGTCTTGAATGCAAACACATACTTCTGAAGTGGCAGACTGCACGGTCTGGAGCCTAAATTTTAGCTGTTGGGACTTTCACATGTGGAAGAAAGGCACATTAGTGCTTCTTGGAATTTGCTAGAGGTTTAACACTTTTAGTATATACAGAGTGAATTACTCTGAATAGTCATTACACTGAATTATTTCATTTTTGTAAATAAGTTCTTATAAAATGCTTAGCGTTTTGTAAAGTTGAAAATAAAACTCCCATGTTTCTGATGCCTTCAGCGAAGTTTCTATGATATCATACGTAAAACAGAATGTTCCCAGTAAAAATAAAGTGTATATTATTTTTCATTTTATTCTCTCTTTATTTTTACTCCATTTAATTGGTAAAATATCTGAGGTGAGAAAGTGTTATAACTCATTTGTTATCGCAATGAGTCAGTAACCTTAGATGTAAAAGTGGAATTTTTCTTCATATCTCCCAGCTTTTTACAGTACATCAGTACATCAGAAGTTAAATTCATTTTACTTAAGCACCATGAGTGGTTTAGGGGGCAGAAGCTTGGTAGCTGTGTGCATATACTGGGGAAACCTTGTGGCTGTTGGGACAGCATCTGGTAATTACAGGACAGAAATCCCTGTGCCAGAATATGCTCTTTCTGTGGACCAATTTATAGATATTCTAGCAGGTAAAATTTTTAATTTAGATTCTCTCCAGCATGGCCATTCATGTAGAAAAAGGCAAGAATGTAGAAACAGAGGAACTGAAGGCTCGTGTGCTGCAGGCCTCTACTCTGAGATTTCTGATTCCTGGTTTCTTGGAAGGCATGGTGAGGACTCCTTTGTGACCCACTGTTATCGGAAGGCATGTTGCCCTCCATGGTTTTACTTCAAGAGCTAAAACGGGGCCTTGTGTCACTTGCACTGCTCCCTGGTGCAGACATACCCAGAGAAGGGGACAACTAAAATGGCTAGGAAACTAAAACAGAGGAGAAAACTGCAGTGTCTCTTTAATAGTACAGTATTCACCTCCTTGCAGTGTAATACAGGTGAAAGAAAGCAGCTCCCTGTTGAAATACTTGCTTCCTTCAGAGAGCAGAGCATAGACTGCAAAGAAAGGACGTTGCCAGATGATTTCAACTATGATTTCAACAAGAGCAAAATCTTGACCTACAGTCGCTATTCCGAGCAGTGGCTGTGCCCTGAACAAAACAATGCATGGCTTCACAAGGTCAGCAAAAAGGCTTTTTTTTCTCGAGAACATGGTCTTCTGATGAAGGATTTGCTGAGAAGCTCAGAAATGATCGGTCTAATTTATTGGTTTCTCTGCCTTCCAGTGGCCATAATTACAGCTGAGTGAATAATTCAGAGCAAATAATTTGTCTGACAAATTTCTTTTTCATCTCATGAAAAATCCATGAGTAGTTCACAAGCTCTTTGCATATGTTTGTTGTTCATATTTATTTGTTTGCTCTTGCATAGCTTTTATTGGCTGTATAAGTCACATGGTATGGTTTGGGGTATTTTTCGTTTTTCTTTTTTTCACTTGCCTTGTTTGAGCCTGGTTGTACATTGATATAAAATACTGGGCAGCTGGACGTTTGTGTGTTGAACACTTCTTACAGTTTCAGCACTTGCAGAATATATGTCTTAGATGCTCTTCTCTATACATATGCATTTGTCTCCTCCGGTCTTCATTGCCATATCTGGTCTCCTCGTGGATCACAGTGTATTCACTAAACTTACTATTGTTTCCATCTGAATGCTCTCTGTTGTATCGGTGTTACTATTTTAGTTAATGAAGTTCTGCTCTGGTTCTTAGGAGCTCTACCCCTTTTTGTTTGTTTTCCTGCTGTAAGATAACCTTCGTGAATAAGACATAACAGGTAGATTAGATATTTGTAACTCCTGCGATGAAAGGTATGTAAGTGGTTCACGATTTGTTACGCTCTTAACTTCTTTGCTGACAACATCTTTCACAGTTTCTACCTCGAAAGCTGTGGTGCTGTATTACTGAACTTCAGTTTAAGGATGACAAGTTACTAATCAAGTCCATGCTTTAGCTGTTGATTTAAAAAAAAAAAAAAACCACAAACTTTTTGTCTTTTGACGTAGAAAAAAATAGGTATATATAGAATCATAGCATGGTTAGAGTAGAAGGGACCTTAAAGATCATCTAGTTCCACCCCCCTGCCCTGGGCAGGGCCACCTCCCACCAGCCCAGGTTGCTCCAAGCCCCGTCCAACCTGGTCTTGAACACCTCCAGGGATGGGGCAGCCACAGCTTCTCGGGGCAACCTGCGCCAGGGGCTCACCACCCTCAGCGTAAATAATATCCTAATATCTAATGTAAACCTACCCTCTTTCAGTTTAAAATCGTTACCCCTCATCCTATCACTACGTTCCCTGATCAAGAGTCCTTCCCCATCTTTCCTGTAGGCCTCTCTCTTAATTGGTCAGAGTTTCCAGAATTGCTTCAGGAAGTTTACCTAAAAGAATAAGACTGAAGAGAGTTGTGCCTTTTCAAACAAGCTTACAAAGGAAAAATGTTTTACTTTTCTTCAACACAGACTTCAAACACCTGTGCTGCTATTAACAAGCCTTTAACCTAATAAATATGCACAGGAATTATCTAGTCTAAAACCTTGTTCTTCATGGTAAACACATATTGTGCTATATTTTTAGGTACCATCTCATCATTAGAAGGACATAGTAGTCATTATGGAATCCACCTCTGTTCACAGAGTTGAAAAGACTTCCTCTTGCATCAAATATGAAGAACTTAATATATTATTTTCAGTAACACTGATTTGTAATATTTTGTACTTTTGTTTTACAGAATCAGTACAGGAGTCCTCTGAACATCCTAGAGGTACTCCAAATTCTTTTTGACAGCTCCTTAAGGAAGACAGATCTAGTCTAGCATGTAATTAATGCTGGTGATTCCACTCTGATCTTTTTACTCCTATAATGTGCATCTCTGACTGAGGAGGAGATAATGGACAATCATGTAAGAAAATCCTTGATTATGGCTTGATTGAGCTTGTGTGAGCTCTAGACAGCTAGTGTTGTCATGGTTTCCAAGCCATTTAAAGTATGACGTTTTTGCATAGACAAGATGTTAGATAGCCATCCAAAAAACTGTAATTTGGATTATGTCTAACCCCTCTTTGAATGTCAGATCAGGTTTATTTTCATAGAAAATCAGTAACCAGTTTTCATATTAGAAGCCTTAAAAACCATATTGTCTTCCATAAAATTTGCAAAACAGAGGACTTGTCTGTGAAGGAAAAATTTCTGCCATTCAACCGAAGAAGCAGATCTGCAGTTTTTAGCAATACATATGGGTAAACAATTCCAAATCTACTCAGCTTTTAGTCACTGTATCAATAATGAATTGCAATTTAAAAATACTGGGATCAGTAAAAGTGTGCTGAAAATTCACAACCTCAACCCAGGCCGGACTTCCAACAAATCACAAAATCACATAATGATATAGGTGGGAAGGGACCTCTGGAGGTTAGCTGGTCCAACCCACTGCTCTGAGATGGTCCGATGGGTCAGGCTGCTGAAGAGCCTTGCCCAGTTGAGTTTTGAATTTCCCCATGGATGACCTGTAGGGACCATACAGTACAATATTAAACCTACTGAATGTGAATACCTTTCAACATGAAACGTGCACGATTGCTACGATTGCTCTACAATACCTATGTATTTTGAGAAGCTGGATTCATGTGTTGCAGTTGACTTGAACAGATGTGACTTGAATTCTCTCAGCTGATGCTTTGGGACATTTGAGGATAGTATATATGATCACCAAAATAAGTAAGTGACAGCTCTGCATGAAGACTCTGATGCCTATCTGTAGCTAAGTGACAGTGGAGGAAAGAGGAAGGCAGTATGAAACTGGCATTTTTACTAAAGGGGAAAAAAATCCCCAACTCCACATAAAAGGGCTATGTTTTTTATATTCCTGGCATCTGCTTTCTCTAAACGGACTTAAAAACTTTGGTTGTATTTACCAGCAAGGACACAGCTTGTTTGAGCATGGCAAGCTTGCTCTTTCTGATTATTCTATGTCATTTTACACTGAAATGCGTCTTTGGTCAAGTGTTATTTATTTTGTGACAGGAATGTGTATGTCTAGACATGCCAGGTCTTGCCAGTGTAGCAAGTAGCTCTTGTCACTACCTGAAGAACCATCATACTTGTGTATTTTATTTTATTTTTACCAACCTACACCTATTTTCAGAGGATAGAAGGACTAGGTAAAGGAGAAAATGTATGTATGGCAAATACGAGAGAACCCCTTGTATTTTACTTGCCCTCACAGTGGTTGTATTACTGCCAATGCCATTGGCTACTTTTTCATAGTGCTGCTTTTCCACAGGCCATACAATTAAAGTTTAAAGGGACACCATATCGGACAGATACTCGATTTCCCTTTTCTTCGCTTAACACCTTCCGGAGTCTTTATCTGTACAGCTTCATCTGTACAGAGGTCACAAGTGCCAGAGGAGTCTCTCTCCTGCATGCTGGGCTGTCTGTCTTGCTCCACTGTGTCTTCTGTGGATGAAGATTTCTGCTCTTACACAGGACAGCATTGTTTCTCCAACTGTTTGCAATGTTTTCCTTGGCACTAGGTAGTGCTTTGCGCTCAGGAATGTCTTTCTCAATCTTTGGAAAAACCCAGAAGTCTTCTCTGAATCTAAGGAAACTTAAGCCAAGATATTGGGGCATTTCCAGTGTGCAGCTTTTGTGCATTGGTAAGCACAGACATCAACATAGTTCTGCTGATGCTTTTTTTCCAACAGTGATTTTTTTAGAACCAGCAGAGGGAGCACAATAATAAAAGTAATTGAACTTACAGACCTTTTTACTTGTCTGTAATCTAAGAATCTAAAAGTGTGCTTCAGATATGTCAGTGTTACTGTGTATTGTGTTTGTGTGGCAAGGTTTTGGTAGCAGGGGGCCTGCAGGGGTGGCTTCTGTGGAGAGATGCCAGAAGATGTCTGATAAAGCCAATGCCAGCCGGCTCCAAGAGGGACCCACGGCTGACAAGGCTGAGCCCATCAGTGATGGCGGTAGTGCCTCTGTGAGAACATGTTTAAGAAGGGGAAAAAACCCTGTGCAATGGTGACTGCAGCTGGAGAGAGAAGTGAGAATGTGTGAGAGCAGCAACTCTGCAGACATCAAGGTCGGTGAAGGAAGGGAGGAGTTGCTCCAGGCAGCGGAGCAGAGATTCCCCTGCAGCCCATGGACAAAATCCACCTGCAGCCCATGGGGGACCCCACGCTGGAGCAGGAGGGTCCCCAAAGGAGGCTGTGACCCTGTGGGAAGCCCGTGCTGGAGCAGGCTCCTGGCAGGACCTGTGGCCCCCTGGAGAGGAGCCCATGCTGGAGCAGGTTTGCGGGCAGGACTTGTGACCCCGTGGGGGACCCATGCTGGAGCAGGCTGTTCCTGAAGGACTGCACCCCATGGAAAGGACCCACGCTGGAGAAGTTCATGAGGAACTGTAGCCCGTGGGAAGAACCCACATTGGAGAAGTTCATGGAGGACTGTCTCCCCTGGGTGGGAGCCCACGCTGGAGCATGGGAAGAATGTGAGGAGGGAGGAGTGGCAGAGACCTCATGTGATAAACTGACTGCAACCCCTATTCCCATCCCGCTGCGCCACTCGGGGGGAGGAGGTAGAGAAATGGGGAGTGATGTTGAGCCCGGGAAGAAGGGAGGGGTGGAGGGAAGATGTTTTTAAGATTTGTTTTTATTTCTCATTATTCTACTCTGATTTGATTGGTAATTAAACTCATTTCCCCAAGTCGAGTCTGTGTTGCTCGTGGTGGTAATTGCCGAGTGATGTCTCCCTGTTCTGAGCTCAGCCCACCAGCCCTTTGTTGTATTTTCTCTCCCTTGTCCACCCGAGGAGGGGAGCAATGGAGTGGCTTTGGTGGGCACCGGGCGTCCAGCCAAGGTTAACCCACCACATAGTGATAAGTGAAGTGTGCAGCAGGGGAGCGTAAGTACAGGAAGCAGAAAGGCAGGGTCACAGCTAAATTTCAAAACAAGAAGTAGTGTTGTTTTCTGTTGTTGCTATTGAGGATACACAAATAAACAACAATACTTTGTGTTGGAATACTAGATAATCTAATGCAGCTGCTCAAGTAATTCAGTAGCCTGTAGGATCCTTGTTAAATCATGACAGAAATGCAATTCTTACTGACTTAAAAACGTGCCTTACTCATTTAATCATTTTATGTGGCTCCCAGTAGGTTCAAAGAAAATCAGAGAGAATGCATGTACGTCCTTTGTTAGGAGGATGTCTTTTAGTTATACATAGGCATAGAGCGTAGTGAAGATTTTGAGTCCGACTGTTACTTAATGTTTATGGACAGCAGTTGTAGCTATATTCTATTGAATCTGTTCCTGTGGTACCAAAACTTTTCTCAAATCAGCGGTGATTGCTCAACTTCTTGTTCTGCATTTGAGTGACTCATTAACTGGGCACTAATGCAGTGCATAGGGATAATAGTAATGAGAAAATAATTTGTAAAGCAATGGGCTTGATCCACATCTGTGTCAGTTCAGCTCTACATCTGTTTTATTCCCTTATACCATAAGCTTTTTTCATGTGTCCTTGTGCAGTCTCCAGCAATGGGGCTGTTGACACGGTTGGTAGAACTGCTGATAGTTTTTGCCGTGTTAATGTGCCATCCGGCTATGGAGCATACATCCTTTTGTGACTGATAAGCACTCTCAATCCTGCAGAGGTTAAAAATGGTTTGCAAGTGGTTATACCTTCTCCGGCTCTTCTGATATGGTTAAATTTGATATATCCATTGGAGGCAGCACCACAAAGCATCATTGTCAGTTGAGCAGTGAAAGTTTCTAATGTCCCCTGGGCAAACAGCTATACATGATGGGGATGCTGGTTGTGAACATGCCATTTAGACCAGGTTTGATGACTTAAGTTTCCCTAGCAAAGTTGGTGTTGTGGAACTCGAAAGGCAGTCTGTTACTTCAGTTTTTCTCTTTCCATCTAAATTCAAAATTTACTTGTGTTAACTGAAGATCCACAGCTATAACTGCTTCTGTTGACCAAATCACATTAGTGGGTTGGCTCAACAGTTTGAAATTCAGTGTTGCTGCTGCTGCCTTCTTGAACAGCCTGCTGCCATTCTGTAAGTGCACTGTAAAGCCTTCAATTGTGATTAATGGTCAATGTGTTGATTGCTTTAATCCAGCATGTCAGTTATGTGCGGCTGTAGCACCTCCTTTCTACTGTCAAGCTTGTTGGGATCTGTGTGCCTGGGATGGAGCCTGAGGCATTTGGCTTTTTAGCTGTGAAGACAGGATTTGCAAATTAAAAGGCTGAATGCTAATCACTTAATGTCCTTGTTTGTTCCTTTTTAAACTTCGTGGACTAGACAGTTAATCAATGATTGGAAATGATGATTCCTGCAATGAACATATGAACAGCGGCACCCTAAGAAAAGTCAGTGGGCAATCTTGTAATAAGATTGTGAAGTGGGTAATAATTTCATTTCTTACACAGTCTTGGCTACGTAATATACTGGCAGTCCATGTGTTGATGCTTATTTTGATATAATCAAGATTCATAAGTAATATATTTATGTTTTTGTCTAACTGTAGGATGTATAGTTTATTCTGGGGCACACATTAATGAGTGGTTAAACTGAAAAAAAAAACCCTATAGAATCTCTGGGGGAGGGTAGCTATGATTTATGTTCTTTGCTTTTTCTGGTTTTCTGAGGATTCCTTTGCCTGCCTTACCTGTGTTCTTTTTTCCATTTGGCTTTCTGTTTCAGAACCCACATTTGGTTGTCTTGCGGGTTGGGAGGGTGTGAGCTGTGCAGAACCACAATCCAGCTTCGGATTTTTCTTTTTCAAACCTATATGTATATAGCTAACAAACTTTAGAGACTGATTTGTTAAGGCTGTGTGCTTTACAACTGCTTTCATTTCGTCGTGGTGCAAATAGAGAAGTCTGGTACTGCCAAGTTGTTCATGTTGGAGCTCGTCTGGCATTGGTTATATGGCATTAGGTGGTGTGTACACTTGAAATTGCTGGGAATTATCTTAGTAGTTCTCTTCCACTGATTTTTCTAAACTGCCTTCTAATCATGGGTGAATCTTACAGGTTCTTATACAGCGGTCAGAATAATCCAAAGAAATTAGTCATGTGTGTGAGCTTCTGAAAATTATCCAGTTCACCTGGGTTAAAGCAGTGCTGGTGACAGCATTTTTCCAGTCACTGTGTACACAAGCAGACAGTGCAGCAACTGTTACAGTCCAGAGAGATCCAGTGGTTGGAAAAATGACCTGATCAGAAGAATGCATTGAAGCTTTTCTTTCCCCGACTGCTCAGTGAGATAGCTGCATGACGGTTTTTTCCACTCCCTCCACATCAGGTGCAGTTTGCCGCTATCATGTACCCAAGAAAGATTATTATGATACCACATCCTTCCATCTTCCTTGTGAGTATGATACTAGACTGAAAATCGTTGTTATACAAGGGCATTACAGACACTGTAAAAAGACTGCGATACTGTGTACTTCTTGTACATCCAGTCCACAGTTCACTGTTTTTGTACCAGACTGTCTTGGACAAAGACACCAAATTCATATTACTGGCCCTTTGCTGAAAGAATTACCAAAAGAGAAGGCATAATCACGTGTCTTGTAGTTAAATGCATATTCCCTGATCGAGTATCCTCTTAAGAAAACCAGCAGTGATTACACACAAGCTGGGTGCGACGGGGATTGAGGGGGACGGAGTGGCAGATGTGGGCTGCTCTGAGTCCTGTCAGGAAGGAATGATTAATGAACACCAGCTCCAGCTGAGGCTAACCTTTGGAGAGCTGAGCAGGACATCTGCAGAACTGTCAGAGCGCTGACAAGGACAGAGCTGAACAACCAATTATTCCACCATCACTAAGGTGGGCTGTCAGTTTAATCCCAGCCATTCACTTAGGCAAGGACAGGGAAATTTCTCCTTTACATAGCACCACTCCGTTGTGACCTTAACTATTTCAGCGCCGCTGAGGGGAACCGTGGGGCAGCACCACGCATTCAGGAGCTCCCACGGACGGGGTCAGGGTAGGGTGGTCAGAGACCCTGTGTTAAGAACTGCTGTGTGAAGAGTTGTAGTAGCTCTCTACGGAGCTGTAATGACATGTGGGAATTCTTATTGTTTTAGAAGATGGTGAATACCAAGTTGAATATTCTGCAAACACCCCACTATTAGTCACTGATGTTGTCAAAAATTTGTAGTGAGAAGATCTGGTGATAGCTGACACATTCTGACTTGACCAGGCTCAGCTGTGTTTGTCCTCCACAAGGAAGCTGAGTATTGTTCCGGCATGGCTGACAACAGCCAGTCCAGAGACCTGTGGTGTTTTCAGAGAGTCCTAGGAGCATTTCAGCTGGCTGAGTGGGAGCCAGAGTCAGCCCAGACTGGGAGGAGACCTTTTAGTGCAGGTTTAGCTGCAGACATGCACTTGGTACACAGAAGACATCTGGGTCCTCCAATAGGGTGGTGTACCTTAGCACAGCCTGCAATACTGGCGGTGAGATTTTGGCCACATGCTATTTTATTTCTTGCATAGCGAGACAGTGCTTTTGTTGTATGGATATTCCTAAGTAAGTTTTCCAGGGATTTTATGTTAAAATGGCTTTCTCTTTCTTACACATCTTTCTCCTGCCACGTGGGAAACTGAGAACTGGGAAAGCTGCAACCACAGAGTTGGAATCTGGAGCACGGCTACAAGCGTATTACGTGAGGTACACCTGAAACAAAACACTTCAGCGTTGTTACAGATGTCCTGAGTGTTGGGAAGAGAAAGCAAGGACTCTAAGGTAGCTAACTCAATTTTTCTCTTGTTCTGAGCAGAAGCTGTCATATTTTTTTCTGACGTTGCTTAATCTTTGTTGAGATGTCCCAAGATACAGCATTTTGTTTTCAGTTAAGGCTATGCAGTGAGTTCCAAAGGACTTGTTAACACTGAAGGGAAAGATGGCTTAATTAATGAGTTGTACTGGACAGCATTTTATTCTGCAGCCTGCCCCACTGTGGACCACTTACAGTGTGGAACACTATTCATAGGAGGTTGGGGTGGTAATACATTTCTGTGTTAAGACTGTAGTGTTTTGACTGTCCTCTCAACTCAGGCCGTTCCTGCAGAATCTCATATGTTTTGGAAGCGATGCTGATGATTCTTGTCTGTACAAGCACTCAAAACAGGAGGAAGCAATGTCACCGAAATTCCTCAACAACCTGCAAAACGAAGTTCCAGGACTTGCGGGCGGGATTGGGAATGCATTAGTTTAGCATGAGGCTGGACATACACAAGAGGAGGAAAAACAGTTACATACAGCAGATGTGTTTCAGTTGTTGAAATGTGTGTTTGAATGCTGGTACGTCTGGTTTGCAAAAACAGTAGGATTTACGAGAGACCAAATCCTATTAATTTGTTTAGCTCCGCTTATTCTTCCTGCTAAAAAATGCAAAACATTGAGAATTCTGAAGAATTACTCAGAACAAATATGTCTTCAATGTACTGGACAATACATAGAATTTGTAAACATGGCCTTTTTTTGGTGGATTCCTGGTGTTTAAATATCTTACATTGGAAAACCTTTAGGCGAAGTTAATGGAAATGTATTCCCAATGAGGGCTATAAGCTCAAAAGTAAAGCATCCTGGAGGCGTTTAAAAGATGTGTAGATGTGGTGCTTAGGGGCTTCCTTTAGTGGTGGGCTTGGCAGTGCTGGGTTAACGGTTTGACTTGATTATCTTCCAACCTAAATGATTCTATGATTTTAAAGCTGTAAAGATGAAGCAGTCTCTTTCATCAAAGTTGAGTCAAACACCAAGATAAGAAAGGACAGACTGGGAGAACAGGGAGCTTTAGAGGGTTGAGAAGTGGAGGCTAAGTCACATCCTTTGGTATTTTATTTCTTTTGTTTGTATGTGTGTGTGTAAGTCTGATGTTTGTGTGATTTGATTTAGGAAACTCTGCTGAAGTCTCGTGAACCTTGCAATTTTTGAATCTTTAAGTCGTTGTGTTGATTATAGCATATCTTGTTAAATCATTCTGATAATTGGCTGATGACTAAATATTGTTAAAAATCATAAAACCTAATCCTATGATTTACCATAATAGTGTTAGTAAATCTTAAATTGCTGCTACCTCAGAGTTGCGTAGGATCCATTAATTGCTCGTGTTGCGACAACTTGGCATAGTTGGCAGGATCCTAAAATCACATTCGCGACATACAGCATACTTCTTGATTTGGAATGCCTTCCATTTTTGATCCGCTATAAATTCTAGAAGACCTTAAAATGCCTTTTCAGCTGAAGATGTACAAAGAGCCCACGTATTGAGATATCTGACAGACACGAGAAGAGCTTTGTCTCTGCCCGCTCGTGCCTCGCCTCTTGCAGATTGTAGGTTGGGGTTTCGTTTTGTGTTTCTTTTGATGCTTTTTTTGGTTTGGTTATTTTAGTGTTTTAGGAGCTGATCACACAGTTTGTGTTTTACTCTAGAGGAATCTGTTTAAATTTGTCACGCAGTCCAGGAAACTGTCACATGTACCTTTAGTGCTACCAGGAAAATCCCAAGTGGGTGGGGAAAAAAAGGTAGCCTGGGTACTTCTCTGGAGAAAGACACAGCATAGCCTTGTCTTGTTGATTTTTTTTCTAAGCTCAATGAACACAGAAAATGTAGTTGCCACTGCACCTCTCTCCCTAGTAGACCTTGAATTTTTCCTTCCTTAATTAGGACATCCAGTTTGTAATCACTTTTATCTAGGAAATGCACTAAAGCCACAAAACGAGGACATAAAAAGACATGAAAATTTTGAAGTAGAATTTTGCAGTAAAATAGAATAACTCTTACTCCCTTATGGTTTATTTTGTGTGTGTGTGTGAGAAGTTTTTATTGAAAAAACAGAGATGATAAATTCTGTCTGGTTTACACCTGTCTAAATATATTTTCAAGTAATGTTCCTGTTATGCAGAAATTTTGCTAATGAACTCCCAGTTGTGGTTCAGGCATTACAGCAGTGTTCTAGATAGCAAAGAGCTTATCTGAATGAAGATGAAGTAATTTCTCATGGAATTATATTTGCAGATTGCTTCCAGTGTGTGCCAACTGTAAAAAGGTGGTATACCTATTATTGTGCCAGAAATCAGTTTTAAAATAGCAGATGATCTTTGGATTTCTGATCAGGGCAGCTCTTCTGCACCAACGGTTGAGAAAATACTCTCAAAAAGTCTGCTAAAGAAAAAGTATAGAGAGGCTATTACTTTAATCATGCAATTTTTTCTTTACATAGCAAATTTTACCACTGTCTGAACTTTCATGTGTGTATAGTATTTACTATACTGTGTCCCTGTTCCAGTCTGGGAAACACAGGATGCAGTTGTACCAATGGAAAGAATGGAACCAGATCTGTAGGTGTGCATATACCAGCAGCTTGCAAAAATTCATAACATATTATCTGTATTGCACAAAAATGTTCTTTAAGACATGGAGATATGCAAAATTTGTTCTTCACTTTTGAATGGTGTCAGTGCTCTTGTAGAAGGTGGAATTTGGTCTGGTGTGTCGGGGAGGCTGCAAGGGGAACAGGCTTGAATATTGATTATTTGATGCTGAATTGCAACCCAGAAATGTTGAAACAGCATGTATGCAAAACAGTGTTTTCAAAGCTGAGGTTAAGGCCAAAGTGATTGCTCTTCCTGCTCAGGAATGGATTAAATCTGAAATTCCAACGTTAACTTCCTTTGCCCTGCAAGACTCATCTTGGAGAATGAATCTGTTGATTATCTTCTATGTTGGGTTTGTGGTTTTTTTGTCATTTATCTTCCCTCTGTGCTTCCCATCTGTTTGCAGAGCACACGGTATTTGCCATGGTCTGGACTGGGTCTTTACTGTAATAGAGCAACAGAAAAAATAACGAGAAATAACAAGTGAAATTTTTGTTTGTTTTAATTTTATTTTCTAAAATTAGTCCTAAATCAATAACAATTGTGGAATATTATTCATTTTAGCCAAAGTTAGTTGTCTGAGGATGTGAGAGAGTTGATAGGCACATGGTACTTTGGTCTAGACTCCCTATCTTATGAGCTGTCTTTCTGATTTTTGCAGTAAAAAGCATCATGTAGAACTCATAGGACAGAAAAGAAATGTTCTTTATGATTAGAAATATCTCGTTGACATTAGTAACTGAATTTGGAAATGCTGGTAGTAGAGCCTTATAGACAGCAAAATCTGTGACATGCAAGCTGAAGAGTATACAATGGAATGTGCTCTGGTTTGTGTCTGGAATTTAAAAACAAATAATACGGAAAAAAACAATTTTAAAATGGTAACAGACAGACTAATCTAAACCCAAGTAAAGGAGTACATCCTCACTTTTACTGTCAGTGAGCTCAGTCAACTTGCTGGGAGAAGATGCCTCTTGTATTGCATAAGATGCTGCAGAAGGATTCAGTGCAGTTGCAGGTTTGCGCTTTACTAAACAGGGACGTTGCACATTCATAGAGAAGTGAGTATTTAGAATTCAGCACATCCCATCATCTGACATGTTATTAATATCTTCAAGTAAAAGTCATGCCAGCACAGTAGGCTTACTGTTTCATCCTCCTGGTGGGAAATATCAACCACCTCATTTTCCTTGAAACCTACCCTAGAGTTGGGTTGTACTGTTAGGGTCTGACCAACTGCAAAGAAAGTGATCAAAGCAGGAATTTTAGAAATTTGTCTTTAAATTAAGTGTAATGCTTCATTTAATATATTTTGTTTGCACCTTCTGTTCTTTACTAGGATGTCCTAGATGACCAATGCATGTTCAGGCAGTGTGGCATACTGACCATGACGACGTCTGCCTTGATAGGAAAGAAAGATGTTCTGCCCGGTTGTGCAGTTCCCTGCATTTTGATTACCTTGGCAAAGCTTAAAACTGAAGACTTTACAGGTGAATTTGAAAATGGTTCTTTCAGCCTAGAGTGCAGTTCTGCAAAAGTTCTTACCAAAAAAAAACCCAGTGAAAATTGCCCGTTTATGCAGTTCCATACTGCACAAGGTTTTGTGTGGTTTTATTTAAGTTCAGTGTGACTTTAGGTGACTGCAGGCTACATCCTCAATGTGAGATATTTGGATAATTTCCTAGAAGAAGTGCCATTTCTCTTAAGAAATATTTGTTCTAAATCTAGAAAGATTCAAAGAACACGCTGCCATTGAGAACAGTGGACAAGATTCTTATTAGTTACTACTGAGGAAAGTTGACTTAAACCTTCCTAAATGAATTAAGAAAGGCGAATCTATTGACTACTCCACAGGTTGCTTGCTGGCCTTCTCTTTTTTGACAGAAGATGATATAAAGGCTGTTTCCTCCAGTCTTGTTAATAAATTTTCACTGAGAGATCCTACAGAGAGATCAGATCCTGATTCTGGAGACATCAGGCAGCTTTGAAATGTGAGCCTGAACCATGGAGAGATTCAGGCCAGTAGAAGGTAATCAATGTAAACTAAAAAAAAAAATTATGAAGTTTGTTTCTTAACATCTAAATCTTTAATACAGATAATGGGTATTTTTCTTTGCCACAAATTTGAGCAGCACATGGCAGAGGAGACTGTCTTGAAAGATGCAAAACTGAATATCTAAATAAAGGCCATATAAAATTGTGTACGTTAATCAGGTGAGCTGCTTCAAGTAGAGACGAGTACTGCTGTGGGCAATAGAAAAGCTTATGACATGATCTTCGGTTCTGAAGGGCTAAAAATGGAGCTGCTTATTTTTTTGCATGGGATCCTGGCAGTAAATATTACACAAGCTACTTCTTTCTCTTATGGCTAACCTAAGAAAAGTCTCTACCAAGAAGTTGTTTGTCTCTCTCTCCATCTGTTGTGTATGTGGCCATACAGACGCAGATTTTTGGACACTTTTGGTAAAGAAGAGAGTAGGTGCTTTATGCGTTTTGTTGTCTGTTCCCATTAAACAGAAATTAAACTAGAATGAAGCAAAAGCTGCCTTTGTGTGAGGTTTGCAAATGTTTCTGGCTATCTGGATATACCATCTGTTGTTTGACCAGAGTCTCATTTTCTTGCTCATGTTTAGCAATTTCCTGCTATAAAAAGTTGTTCACATTCTTTATTGAATCCTTCAAGTGTAAGCCGTGTGAGCATCTGAACAGCCACCTGTGCATGCAAAATAACCTGATTTCTAACATCAGGATGAGTGAGGATTTCAAACCTTCCTGGCTTAGGAAGTTTTTCCTTTGCAGCAAATTGTTGACCAAAGCACTTTTGGTTCCTGATGCGTTTTCAAGTGAACTCTGGCAGTGAGCAGTTCAGAGGGGGATAAAGGTACCCAGTCCGGAAAAGATCATTCCCTTGCTTCGTTCAGTATAGCATGGTTCTCCCAGGCAATGTGATGCTGCAGTTTAGACAGCTGTAATCACAACCTTAAGATACAGATTTTCTTGGTTTATATTTTTTGTTAAATTCTTGATGTGCTTTTTTAGTACAAAATACCAAAGAAGCGTGCCCTCTAAATTGCAGAAGTGCATTCTCTGCCAGAAAGAGCATAGCCAGTGTTAGACTTCCCACTCAGAAGCTCCCTCTGAACACAGGATTAACTCTTCCGTGCGATGGCTGCTATTTACCCAGGCAGAGGGTTGAAGACTTACATTTATGTCGTGTTATAAATTGATCAGCTTAAAGGGACATGGATCTCCATGGTCTTTTGCCTCAATTTGATGTTCAGTCTTGGTCCACTTGGCACTGGAGTCCAGCCTTTATTTTCTGAAGGTGGAAAAGTCTGGGGTGGAGAGAAAAAAAAACCCTAAAATTCCAAGAAGAGTTCTCCTCTCCCATTCCCATGAAAAGAAGTCAAAGCTTTACAGAATTGTGCGTTCTGTCTTTCATACATATCTGGAAAGTCCTTTCTCTTTCAATCCTGGAAGCAAAGCCTGTTCAGACGCTCCAGTTGTTTTACGTAGAACCATGTTCCACGTACCAGGTATGGATGGGCAATCTGTTTTTTAAGTACCGACAGGTTAGCAGATGCAAGTCCATGCCTGTTGTTTTCAACAGAGGTATTTGGATTTGCTGTGAGAAGAGATTGTGCAGGAAATTCTAAATAAACTTTATTTTGTCAGAGAGGTCAGAACATCAAGGTACCAGGAGATGCCTTCTACTTTAACAACAAAGTTTAATTCTGATGTCGCTGGGGATTCAGTCCTTTCCCCTGCCTCCTGTTGGTCATTTCTGTGTATTACATGGTTGCCACACGGGCTTGTGCATTTCTTGTTCATTAAGTTGCATTATTCCTTAACAATATAGATGAAGTATGCACTAAATGAAACAAAAATAATTAATTACTGAACACAGTGACACTATTTAGCCCATTTTCACAACTGGAAGGATTAACTAAGTATGTAATGCATCACTGAATGATTTAACAGAGTATCATAACTCTTTTCTTTTCACCATAAATTGTAACCTGGAATTGTTTTTGTAATGGTAATTGCCTTATCTTCATAAATTCTACAGTCTTACATAATTTAAGTAGTATTGTAGCAGGATTTCCCAAGAAGAAAAAAAGCAGGTGCTGTCAATGGTAATTTAAATAAGAAAAGACACGTTAAGTGGTTCTTCTTTCACTAGTAATAGAAATTAATTAGCTTTGAGCTGCTTTGGAGGTTTTACATTTTTTTCTGTGGCCTGTTATGTTTTATAATCGTATGGAAAGTAGTTTTGATTCAATCACATTATCTGGTGTGAGGGTTCTGCAGGAAGGCAGAGGTACATAAGTCAGACGTCAGCCTGCCTGGGTTTGGAGACTGCAGAGGATCGAGGGTGTAAATTAAGATCTTCCAAATAAGTCTCTGAAGTGTTGGCAAAGGTTGTGCTACAAGCCTGAAATATGCTGCTAGACATTTCTTCCTTTAAAACTGGGAACTATTGAACATTTTAAGCTCAAGTATGGCTGCTTTAGACTGACTCTAACCTGATGTAAACCGTTGGAAAATAGAATTGATTCATTTAGATTAAATCAGTGCAAAATCAGAGAGAACAGGCCCACATATGAAATATAACTACTGTATCTATGTGTACATTAGCAGTGCCACTCAATATACACATTTTGTTGAGGGACTGTGGTATATGTCTGCATCAGAACCTAGTGGAGTCCAGTAAGTGCAGATCTCGACATAGTGCTGAAATTCAAACTGTGTTTTTCAAGGGGGGGGTTGTTTTTACTTGCTCTGGTCTGATTCTGATGGGTCAACGTCTGTGACTCGTTGGAGTGCATCTTCTGATTTAGTTTCATGCAAAGGAACTCAGCTAGTGTGTTCCAAGACACCTCTGCAGTACAAACTGAAGTACAGTGAAAAGGGTTGATCAAGTGATTTCCTTCAAAAGCACGCTCCTAACATGAGCAAAAAGACTAACATATATCACATAGATATGCAGTGACAGCAGCTCTAGTCTCAGTGAAATGCAAAACATTGGCTTTTGGTATGTATGCTGCCTATTCGCTTATATTTTAAAAACAAAATGATTCTTCTAATATTTTTATTTATGTTCTTTTATTCCAGAAAGTTTATTAGCTTTTCAGAGTGTGTCACGTTACTGTTAATGTGTTTGCTGACTTTGCAGCAGTATTAATAGGATGTGACTGTTAGGAAATGCAAACCAGTCTGGTGGTGTATCTGTTGTGCCAGCCTTACTTCTCACGTGTAAATTACAAGCAATAATTAGCCCTTTTATGTGAATTAATCTTGGATCTTGGAAAGACTTTCAAGTCGTCCTTTAGTTTCTCTTACTTCTAGGTAATTTTTTTGTATAGGGATAATTGCCAGATCCTGTTCATATTATTGATGGTTGAGGGTGGATGTCTTGTCTTTACCACTGAATGTATAAATTGGAGTTGGGGTAGGTAGGAATTAATCCTTTTTTAGTTAAAGTGCAGGTTGCAAAAGCTGCTACTTTCCTGAGGATGTGAACTTTATCTTTTACGTCAAGAATGAAAGATCCCATTCTTCAAAAGCAGAATTGTGGTCACACTTCTTACATTTATGGAAAGCAAAATATTTAATATACTGATTAACAGACAGGTAGTCAGAGACTTGTGTCTCGTTTTCAGGTTTGTGGCAAGTCACTCAGCTTCCCATGCCTCAATAAAACGGGATGGCATCCTGCAAGTGAGGCTTGGTGTCAGTGTAGGGTTTAGGCAACCATGTCAAGCAGAAGCTACGGATGAACTGTAGTGTGGTCTGTTCATTTGTGGCATGCGGAATCTGCAGTCCAGATAAGCTGCTCCTGAATGATTGAAATTGCATATTTCTCTAGATTTGTAGGGAAGAAAAGATGACTCAATGTTTATATGTTGTTAGAGAAACTACAAGGGACATTCTAATCATTGTAACGTATGCATATAGAAGAACCAGATTTAAGACTGCAAGTGGCATCTTAATATAAATGCTTGATTATTGTTAAAATAATTTTGATACTTTTTTTTTTTTTGCCTCATTTTTTTTTTCACTCCTGTTCTTGAATGCTCTTTACTGACTGGTTTTCCTAATTGTGTCGGTTTTGTCTTTGTGAGATTTCATTTGAAATTTTAGGCTAAATTTGGGTTGTATTTTTCTCTCCCTGATGTGTGACAGTAAGACTATATAGCCCTGATCAAAGAAAATTTGGCCTTAAAATAATCAACCTTGGAAGTTACTTTCTATATCCTCTCCTCCTTGGTTTCTGTTCTTATTATGTTGTGATACACGAGGCAGTTCTTCAGGAGTGCTGTAAATTAGTTCATATGTAATTACAGACACATGGAGAATGGACCAACTATTGTTCCCCAGTAATTCAATGACTCGGACCTGTTGGACTTCAGGTATTGTGCACTGGACTTGGAACAAAAGTGCACCAAACAGATCAATTGTCCTACTTAATACTAATTGAGCAAGTCACACAGGTCTGCTGCCATGAACACAATGATTCTTCTGGAATACATCCTTTTTACTCTTGCACAGAGCTCTGGCTGCTGTCAGTGCAGCTCCTGAGGTTGCACCAAAAGGCATCAGCTTCTCTGGCACTGAAGCTCTTTGGTCTTTGATTCTCAGAAGTTGCTGTGGAGAAAGCAGAGTCTTGGTCTGTAAGCAAATCTGCCCCCAAAGTCACTGTGCAGACATGCTACTGAAAATCAGTCTATCCCACCTAAGTTTCTTTGAAAATAAAGGTGACATGAAACTTAAGAAAAATACCGGTCGAAAACATTTTCAGAATTAATATCTGCTGCTGCTGCTATGATGAAATGGGTGTTGGTTTTGGCATTTGTTCAGCTTTAATACTGCGTGTCAGAGATGGCTGAAGATCGGGGTCATACATGTTAAAAGGAGATAGTTGACTCAAGGTTAAAACTCTGGGGACGACTCTCTGCTAGAGACAACCGGTACAAGGTTAGGCCAAAAAAAAAGAGCTTAAGCAGGATTTAGGTGTTCTCTATACAGGCATTTTTCTGGTGTTCAGGAGAACTAATGCTCATTTTCTTCTGAATGTACATCCATACAAGGTTACTGTTAGAAATATGGGAGCGTTTATGGTCCCTCGTCTGTGATTTAGCTAATTAATTCAGCTAGTTCAGTAATTTTTAGCTTTTGAGTTGAATGATTCTGAGAGGTCTTTTGTAAACCATTTTCAGTTGTCTTGGATTTTTTCCCCCTTCACTCTAAAAGTAAGTGGTTTGGATATTTTTGTCCTAATACGAGGAAGTCAGGAGCTAAGAACTCCAATGCTGTATTTAGTCTTTTATTTTAATAATTAAATAATTATTCTAAGAGGAGAAGGCCAAGGGAAGACCATGCTGTTGTCCACAACTAGATGACTAGAGGATACAAAGGAGGCAGAGACAGACTCTTCTCAGCGCTGCACAGCAATGTAACAAGAGGCGGTGGACACAAGTTGGAACAAGGGACATTCCACTTAGATGCAGTAAAAAGATTTTTTTTATTTTTTCCCCTGTGGGTAAATTTTCATCCTTGGAGGTGTTCAGAAGACTCGACTAGACAGGCCTCTGAGCAAGGTGATCTGATTAGACCTGCTTCGAGCAGGGGGTGGGACTAGATGACCTCCAGACATCCCTTCCCTTCCAACCTAAGATTTTATAATTCTGTGATTCTATGAAAACACAGAGGTATGGTCTGGTATGGGATACACTTAGATACAAGTGCCTCTTGAGGTGAAGTGTTAAGTTCCTTACTGTATGTTGTCCAAAAGAATAATTTGAGAGAGCTGTGGGAAGTAAAGGGTGGAAGATGTGTGTGGGATCATCAAACTACACTGCAGAGTACTTTTTTTTTCTTTTTCAAAAAAGGCACAAAAATTACATAAGTCTGATTAATAGGAGCCGCTGCAAGCCCGAGGAGGTATCCAAGAGCAAATTAAGTTTGGAGCAGCAGTTTCCATACTTCCCTCCATGGGCCATCATGGAGGCTGCAGGATGTGGGACACATGTTGTTGGACACAGTAGGAGAGAGATACGATGCCGAAGAGGGTCCCTTTGAATTCAGTGCTCTCTGTGCATCCACTGTAGACCATAATCATATTCTTGCAGATCGTAGCTGGAACAGTAGGAATAGAAAACCTCCTTTTGTTTCCACTGAAAGTGGAAGCATCTCCAGAAAGTGAACCACCTAATGCCAGCTAAATTAAAAGAAGGAAAGCACTTGGAATAATTCAACAAACAATAAGTGGGCAGCAATCTAGAAAAAAATTAATTCATTTTATGTATTTAACATATTTGCTATGATATTTAATTACTGTTATGAAAGCTTGGAAAATCTGAAGGCAAGTACACTTTAATTCACGATAAGTGAACACTTTTATTTATGTTGAAAAGGGTCTTGCTTTTCTGTCGATTGTGTTGGCAGAAGGAAGGTGACAGAAACAAGGGGGCTGCCTCCTTCCATCACAACAAAGACTTTATTTTCTTAAAGCCTTAGTTGCAAGCTTCTTAATTTTTCTGTCAGAAGAAATTTCATTTCACTTGACTTAGGTCACGACTACCTAAAAATTTTGAAGAGAGTGATGTGAGAGAAATGTGCTGTTCCAAGCTTAGGCAGCGTATCTGAAGGTCTTGCAGTGGGTCCGACAAAATTCCTGAGGGGCCTTTTCATGCTGGGTGAATGAAAAAAATCAAATCTGGCGGTAAATATCAAGGTCCTTTGGTCTTTTTTTGTAACTTATTAACATGTAATAGAATGTACTCCTGCAACTAAAATAAATGCACTTGGGAACCAAAATGGCTTTTGGACTGTAGTTTGCCAAGCACAGAACCTGGATATAATGATTGGGATACAGAGCTTACCTTCTTTCTTTAGGTTAAGCCTAAGAAGAGACAAAGGGAAATATTTGTTGGTTGACCTCTGGCCCCAATACAAAATATAGAGAGAATAGCGATGAATCTCCAAAGCCTGCTGGCATAGTAAAGTGCTTGGTATTCTATGAAAAAACCATCATGTATTCCCTAAATAGTTCATTTTGTTTTCTAAAGTTCTGAAAAACTCGCTTTATTGAAATGCATGTTGTTGCATCGATTTTTCTAAAATACACCTTGTTATCTTTTCTTTGGTAATTGGTGACTGGTAATGACTTTGGCAATTTAACATGTTCTTGCAGACACTTTTCCCATTCCCCCAGATAACTGAAGTCAAGAGAGAGGGCCTGTCTGTCAATCTCTGATGCCTGTCAACCTGCTTGATTGACGGGTTTTGGTCCCACAATAGAGACCATTTCTGCAGCCCCCATTCTGTTATTTTCTTCTTTCTTAATACTTGTGGGGGATGGTGTTTGCTTTATAATCTGTGTTTAAAATCCAACTTGGAATGAGGCCAGTTCCTAAGAAATTATCACAAAGTCTTGTTAGCTTTGCATCAAGAAAATTCTCTGGAGAGTTTCTTAAGCTGTGATTCCACCATCCGAAATTACCTTTGCTCAAAACCTAAGCTTCATTGTTCCTCCAGAATCCCCTTCAAAATCCAACAAAGAGGCTGTGAGGTCTGCCTAATATGTTTAGATGTAAGAAAACTAATTTGTTCGTGCTTTACTTTATTTGGGAAGTTCTTGCTCATGGGATAGACATTTTTGCGTGTAAGGAATGTAGGCAAAGTATGTGAGACTGGGAGCAGGGAAGGGGAGGGGTATTTGCATTAAGTGGAAAAGCTATAAAACAGAAAACAAGGAAACTTCTAGAGGAAAGATTAAACATGTTTACTAGTTAAAAAGGAAAGTAATGAATCTGTCATTGTTCATCCCCAAAATTATGTGTGCTTATAAGCATTCTAATCAACTTGGCATTAATTCAGTTAATTGTGAATTAGGATTGTGCACTAGAATTGTTTCTGGTATGGGTTGTACTTAAAATCTAAGACTTTTTTTGATGAAAAAAGAGAGTGTGCAGAGAACTCATTTCTATATTAAAAAAAATATCTTAGATTTTGTGAAAAAATCACATTTTACTCAAAAGCTAATTCTTTTCATTTTGAAAATAAGAAACAATTCAATGTGAGTGTAAAATCAGTTGCTGCTACCATGATTTATGGAAGTAAATGTAACTGCTGTGTCAGTTAACTGCCTGTAGAATCAACAATATTGATGTCATTCCACTCGGTGTAATTTGGACAGGAAGAGAATGGAAACCGGGGGTGAAGAATTGCCATGTTGGAGTGTGAAATACCTTGAAGGACATACGCTTACCAAATACTCTTACAAAGAAATAAGCCCGTAATGCCAAGGTTATTCTGATTAGCCACAATATCAAATGTACCTGTTGGTCCCAGTACTCGTGCAGTGAGGGCCTGAACAGCGTGCTGGGCAAATGCCAGTGGACGTTTTGGTATTGTTCATTATTTCACATTCACTGTTTAGAGGTGGAGGATTTGTTATGGACAGATACACGAGGTGGATGCTAGGCTCGAGTGCTTTTTGTTGGGAAAGGACTGTTCGGCTTGTTGCATGGTTCTTCCCCTCACGCCAGTCATTTACTGAAATGTAGGCCAAAAAACCCCACCAAACCCAAAAGGATATATTTAATAAAGCTAAGATCATTCTCCTCTGGTGGCTCCGTGTTTGTAAAGTCTGAGTTTGAACATAAAGAATAAACAATAGCTAAATTTGGGGTTATTGTTTCCTATAATAACAACTAGAAGAAACAAGTCAGTTCCCAGATAGCGTCCAATAAGCTGGGCGGGAAATTGGAATAGATGGAAGTAGACCGAGTGCGTGGATAAGTGTATGAGTGTCCATTTCCATTACATGATATGGACCTTGAAATCCTGAATCCTGGTCTTGCTGTATAAATTGCTGAGCACCCTCAATTCTTTATATGTGTAGAGCAGTCAGCAGTTCAAAAGAAACAGTCCCATGTGTTGTCAGTTAAACTATGCGGATGATACCTCTGCAGCAGTGTGTACTAACCTGTTACCTTTTGGCCACATGAACCCATGATGGTGAGCGGGCCAACGGTGGGAGAAAAAAAGAAGGAACGGATGCAATTGACGTGCGAGCAGATATTTACAGAGGGGTGAAAAAACAAATATGGGAAAATGTGTAATCCTTGGACTTTTTCCTGAGGTCTTCATTGCATGAATGACTACATAATACATTCTGTGTGTCAAGAAGAGAAAAATACTCCAGTACGATATGAAGTGTTGGAGTGATACAGCCTGTGCATCTTGGGTGTCTTTAGTTGGTTGTGTTTGGATGTCGCTAACCTATTTTCCCAAAGATTTACAAAAACTAATTCAGGATGAAAATGAGCTCATTCCCCACAGTGCTTTCTACATAAAGTGGCCACAAGCCTCTACCTCAGGGAACACAGATAGTATGTGGGAATGACAATTCTATGGACCTAAGAGAAACCACATCTCCACTGTC